>NW_020291158.1:130546-162500 GCF_003184625.1 Aspergillus neoniger CBS 115656 | reverse complement strand
CTACTACTACTACTACTACTACTACTACTACTACTACTACTACTACTACTACTACTACTACTACTACTACTACTACTACTACTACTACTACTACTAACATGTCTATGACCTACGTGACGTAGTATCCTTCAAGGTCAAATAGTCACATGTATAGTACATAGCATGTTAGTCTAAACGTCAGTACGAAATATATATCGAAATATTTATATAGCAATTCATATATATTTCGCAATGTTGGTTGTAAAAACATGACTACCTTGCATGTGAATCTTAGGATTGCCGGCCCATTCAATAGTATAATACCAATTGAAGTCGTAGAGCTGGACTCGACTTCCGGACAAGAGAGCTCGTACGCTGACCTCAGTATATCAACTACTTTCAGTAACAGCATTATAGATGGCTGTAGAGCTCCTAGTCGTATTCATACCAGTCAATTAGGTATCTATCATCTAAGGATGTGGAAGTCCGTCACAGGGCAGTAAGTCATCTATGTGGACCTGCGCGAATATGGGCCCTGTTTAGGAAAGAGAGCAGATGGATGTAAAGGATCTGGCACAGTCAGTACAGAAATATCTCGAACGATAAATAGACTCGAGAAGATATGCTCGCTTCAATATAAGTATGCATAAGTTTGTTCAGAGAATCAGAATAGTGAGTAGTATGTCTTGAACTCAAACATAAGGTAGCCAGTATGAACGAAGAGATAGTAGTGCAGAGAGAAACCCAACAAATGCCACGCTGATTTATGAGCTTTTCCTATTCCGGGATCCCCAACACCGTAACACCGCTGATATGATGATGATGATGATGATATGAATCGAGACAAGGACAGAAGCCCGCATAAATGGTTTGAGAGAAGATCGAGAAGAATGGGAGGAATGAAACGACCCCATGTCAGGGTCCGGGGGTATCTCAAGCGACAATTAAACGTGATGATGCTTCCATCGATAATAATGCTGCAGTGTGCTGCTCACAGCACGCCGCCGGGCAGATTGATCTGTGCCTGTCGTCCTCCCTCAAAGCCGGCACTATTCGGTGCAGACCCTCCCCCGGAATACATGCCGCTATCGATGGGATGGACCTGCTTCCGTAGCATAAACATGGGCTTGCGTCCTTCCTTTTCGAGCTGCTTGAACAGAATGAGTGGTCGTTCTTCGAGCCCAAGACATCGTTCTTGATCACCATATACAATGTATAGTGCATATTGTTTCCAATCGGCGTTGATGTTGTACTTCTTGAGTGCAGCAGGAAGGACCTTGTGGCATGGATCGTCCATCGACACGCGGAAAGACTTGAAGATTTCCACGCTAGGTGGATCCTGAGTCGCCCTTGAGTCTGAGCGAGTGGGGATGTCGGGGCGTGTAGATTGTGTTGGTGTAGGGTTTAGACGATCCGGCCGCGACTGTGACGCCGCGGTATCGTCGTGGTGGTTATGAGAAACATGGCTTATGCTGCTGCTGGAACTCGGTTGTGTATATGCCCGGGAGGCTAGGGTCTGTGGAGCATATTGATTACCTGGCGAGGTCGGGGACGGAATGCCTGGAGATAATTGCGACTTGCCGTTCAGCATAGTCAAGTGGGAGGAATTTGCCGTGGACGGATCTAGCCCATCGCTGTACATGCGACCCTCGTGGATCGACGGAGGAATATGGGTAGGGGAGTTGGTTTTGGGCGTAGTGCCGCCAGTGTGGTTCCGCTTGGAGAAGGTCCGAGATAGGATACTTCCAGAACGATCCAACAGAGTAATTCCGGATGGCGATGTGAGCGTCGGGCCATCATGGTATCCTTCTGACCCGGATCCTGGCACAGAAGAAGGTGGGGGCAACGGCTGCGACTTGTCTTTCGCCATCTTGAACACGGGCAGAAGCTCTTCGCGCAGTCGACGGTATTCCTCGGCAATCCGTCGCATTTCTGACTCCATAGACATGATACGGTCATCTCGTACGCGGATGGACCGAATCAACCGGGAAATATCGTCCTGAGTGGCGGTTTCGTTCATGCTTTGGTCCGCGGCTGCCGAAGTAAAAAACATTAGCAAGGGAAGTCACAGGCAGTACCTGCACACAAGGAAAATAGTGGACATACAAAGCGGAATGTAGTGATCTGCATCAATCGGAATATCTTGCTTGACTTTCGTTTCGTACACACTCTTCAAGATAGTCAATCGATGTCCCACACTCGCGATCCCCATCTCCTTGAGTTCATCATGCTTCAAAGCAATGAGCGCTTCGCCGACAATTTCGTTTTCTGTTGTAAAACACAAACACAACGCAGTCAGTGACCCGGACGTCTTAGCGCCTTTGTTTCGATCACTTGGACTCACCTAAAAACGCGGCGCAGTATTGACGGAGACCAAGGGCGGCCACAAAGTTGGCACATTCCTCAGCAGACCATTCAGTGATGATTGTTCGGGGCGATCGGGGATTCTCGTCCACATTGGCTAAGGTCGTGGGAGTATGCTCTGCTGACGGGAATTCTGATTCGGAAGGGGAAGCCTCGGAGTCGGTGGCCAGATGGGGGGAAGTAATCACGCTGCGCTCGTACTCGTCGTCCGCATCCGAGTCGGCATGATAGGAGGTATGGAGAGACATGGCGAATGAATTCATTCAAGTAACGGTGACGACGCCCGGAGACACGTAGAGGAGGGGGCTGGGGAGGACGTCGGACCGGCTAGCAGACTCAGCGAAGCGCCAGCCTCTAGACCCGAGACAAGTCGCCAAATATTGAGCACAAAGGACGGGTCCGGTTGCACAGAAGGCGTTTGAAGCTGTCAATCACGGACTACCGACCCGGATGAAGAGTGTTGGGAGCCAAACTTGGTCGAGCAGGCGTGCCACATGAACGGGAGGGACGGAAAGCGGGTGAGTTATGAGGACACCGACAGTGTGAAGATGGTCCGAAGGTGCGAAGCGCGGAGTTGATCAGGAGGAGAGTCGGGAGGACGGAGGTTATTATGAGAGAGAAGATGTGAAAAGAGCTAGTGGAGAGGAAGAAGGCGTAAAGACGAGGTCGAAGGTACGAGGAAGCATGGAAAGCAGCCGTGATGGAAGAGGAGCGGAGGGGGGATCCTGAGGCCAACAAGGCACGCAGCGACAGCGAGAGCGGGGAAGCTCGGCCAAGTTCTGGGGGTCCAACCGGATGATGAGATGTGCCAAAAGGGAGGAGAAAATGAAGAAGAACACACCCTCGTTGATGAAGAGCTGGTTGGGCGACAATAATGAGAGATCAAAGACCACGAGGCAGGGCGACTGATGAACTGGGGTGATCAAAAGAAGAAAGGGTGGACATCCACAGGCAGATGAGAGGCAGCGATGGACGAGAGCAACAGAACAAGAAGCTGGTTGGGCGCGGAGTCCAACGAACCGCCGAACGGGAAAACCAAGAGGCGCTTCTAAAGTTGGATCGCCACACGTGATGCCGGTCTGGACTCTCCGCTGCTCACTTTCCTTGTACATCCATCCATCCATTCTACTTAGACAGTTCAGGCATCTCCATTTTATCATCATCCCAGTGGGTTAAGTCAATATCCTTGGTCTTACCATATGATGGGGATCAATGGCATCTACGAATCTACTGTCGGCCGTTTATCGGCTCAATCCGACCCCCTCTCCAGTAACTGGCTCCGTTAATGGATCCCTCATCCTTGCTTCGTTCCCAGCCCAGATGCTGGGCAAAATCACTTGGTGACGCATCTCGCAGACAACAGGCGGATAGTCCACCCAGAAAAAAAAATCAGGGTTGAAGAAAATTAATTAAAATAGGAGAGCCATCGCCGGATCCAAGCGCCAAACAATTGCTCCAAGCAGAAAACTGAAAACTGAGAAGAACAAATGGTGGAAACGGGGCCCCATCCCCTGGCTGAAGTTCCGTGCGATTAATGAGGACACTAACGAAGCGCCCATCCTAGTGACCAGCACTATTATCACACAAATGCTACTAGTGTCGATGACTCGATGGGGGTTCATGCAAACCAGAAGCATCGCCCGGCAGGCTTAACGGCCAGTGGACAGAGGGGGGGTTGGTTATTCCCACTATTATTCAAGCCAGGCGCTGTCAAAATTCAATAGTGCCGGAGCCTCGACGTTTTCGGATGCTATCTGGGTCCGAATCCTCCGCTGTCATCGTGCCATTCGTTCCCCATCTCGACGCTGAATTGTCGATGAATGTCCATGCAAGGACATCCATGGCTCCATCAGAAAAAAAACTCTTTTCCACTCGTCTCCATCATCTTCCTTCCCTTGCCCCCTTTTTTTCTTCCTAGCAGTTTTTACCTCCAATCCACTCGAGCTTGGATGGCCGGTGCTATATTTAACTTTCCTCGGATACTATCGCCGAAGGGCTTTGTCTCCGTGTGCCTGACTCTCCGTAGAAGTCTATTTGCACCATCGATATCCCCACCTCAGCTAGTAGATACTAGATAGAGCTTACGTATAGTCGACGAGGGTTCTATGTGTAGGAGTGAATAATACGATTTCTACAGCAGATTGTAGACGACGGCCGAGTCTAAAGTCCTGACCACCGAAATTCATCCGTTGCAGCTGAGAACAATTCATACAAACGGGTTCAATAACTGTGGAGCAGCCGGAGCAACACTGCACGCTTGTGTTCTACTATTGAGCCGCCGCTATTGAGGCGGCAGTATAACACAAACAATCTATAACTTGAATAGTATCTACTCACCAACTCAGGAGATTTTCCATCGGCCACGCCGATCCCATCAGACGGGGACAAAATTTCCGATCCATAGTAAGTAACAGCAAAATATCGCACGCATGAGAAAAGCCAGCACCCTACTATATTCCTCACCCCCCTCACCGTGCGCTGTCCACATGAATCAAGGAAGCAACTACTAAGCGCCCGGATCTGGTCCATCCTGCATTGCATGTGGACGACGGAACAACGGAACGATACCTGCCTTACCTCGTACATCTTATCAACATCCCTCCCTCCCCTTGTGAAGCTAGTACTAAGAACCAGCCATCCCGCAATCATGTATCTATTTTTTTTTTTTTTTTCCATCCGGTTGTGACACCTCAATCCCTGGCATCTCGCAGCAAAAAACCTTACACGAACATGTGGGTGTGAGCCAGCTAGCCATCGTTCATGTCTGCCTCCCTTGTTGCTTACATGCAGCAACTAGTAATGGGAGGGAGATTATTTGTGCCTCGAGGATAGTGGAGCCCCATGTATGTATGTATGTATATATGTATGTATGTATGTATGGATTTATGTATTTATGTATTTATGTATGTCTACGTAAGTACCTTATACTATATATGTGTATAGCCATATACCCACCCCGGCGCAATGATTGCATCTTGGTCAAAGTCCATTCGATGCGCCAACCGCCGTTGGATGCTATTTATATCGGATGTACCCTGAATAGCCATGTTCAGGATACGCCCCCGCGTTTTCTCTCGCGCGCGCCTATTCACGCCCTATGGTAGATAACTACGGGAGGAGAATGCAGTGCGATGCGATGCGATGCGATGCCAGGCGGCTAACCTTCCCTAAGAATATCCGTTGGCTTTTTGTGACCGGAATTATCTAGGGCGTGGCAAACTTCCTGCATCATGAGGAATCCTTCCTTGGTCCAGCATCGCTTGATGATATCCCCAAGAAACAATGGGTTCGTATTTGGGAGTTTGTCGTCGGTCGGCCAGGTTATATATGTCTTCGACTCTGGATCTTCATCTAGGTCGGTCTCGATGTCGGGTATAACGTAGAATTCAAATTGCTTTCCAGAGATAACTTCGTACATCATCGAGCCAAAACGCGCAATGTCGGATTTGACTGAAGCGAAGTCTTCAGAAACAAAATCTGCCATGTCCTCATCATCCGCGACGATAGTAGATTCAGTAAAATCGCACATGTGGAGAGAAAGATCCTCATCAAGCAGGAAATTGCGTGTCGCAATATCGACTACCAATACTCGCCGCTCGTGGACTTTATGGATGATATGTGCAGCTTCTTGGAGCCATTGTAGGCGTCGACTGTTGTCCACGCTAGCATGGTGAGTACGTAGATAGCGGCTCAGTGAACCCTGGCGTAGGTACGGCATTCGAATCTCGGTGTCGGAGATGTGATAGGGCTTTATTACTCCTGCGACATGTCCAAGATGGCTATACACATGTCCTTCATGTTTTAGAGATTGCTTGTTTAGCTCAGTCGTTTGCTCGTAGCTGATAATCGTCGCTTCGGACGCATTTTTAGGGACAGTCCAAACATTGGCCGTTTTGACTGCAATGTCTCCGATGCGCATCACGCGTCCAACTCGACCAAGTCCGATCAGCTCAGAATCATCGTTATAGCTCATTATAGATGAGCTCAACGAAGATAGTAGTTCTGTGGGTGGTGTCTAATTTGTTGGCTGCAGGAGTTGTGCGCATAAGACAGAGCTCCAGCGGTCATGTGCAGCAGCAGCAGCTGAACAGCCTATCATTTGGACTTCACATATTCAATCATACTATTATCTTCAATTCCAGAGCCCTCCAGAAATCAACGACAAGACCTGACCACATTCATATCATGACCTCTCAACATGGTCATTACTATATAGATTCCCGCTAATCAAAAGCGGCAACCCATCTTATCGGCGGTTCCTGCGCTGACCTCCGACGACCGCAAGGCTCGCCTTTCCCCGGACTAGGATTATTCTTCGCCCCCAAGTTCTCTCCTCAAACCCCCCTCCTCCTCCCCTTCTTTCTCTACCTTTACACCTCTTGCTCCGACGCTCCCTATCACATCGCGAACCAGACAGGTAAGACACACAGAAAAAAATAAAACTCCTCCCGCCCCCATGGACACCGCGAAAGCTACTCCAACCCGCGCAATCTTTTCCAGAACCGTAGTTAGTACCCGCTAACCTATCGCGATCGCAGAATATTGTACCCTCTCGTTTCGAACGAGCAAGTCGCACGCTATTATCGACTTGGGTTTTATATATTTATATATATATACTTCGATATACCAGTTGCGCTAGCTCGGACTATTCTATCCCCCTTGTCTGGGTGACCACCGTCTATACAAAACGCAAGCGCTACACCTGGTTCCCGCTTCGCGCCGCGCCCACCCTACCTAGCTGCTCATCATCACCTCGACTCAACCACCTACACCACACCAACTCCAACTTCACAAAACCAACAATGCCCTCCTCGTCCTCCCCCAACCAACCCACCACAACCACCCCATCCTCCACCACCGATCTCGAATCCGACCTCCTCCTGCACCTAACCAGCACACCCGCGCTCGAAGACCTGCACGCCACACTCCTCAGCTCACTGCAACGCCTCGGATGGACAGAACGGATCCGGAAACTCGCGCAGGAACTCCTCCGCGGCGGACGATGCGAGCGATTCGACGAGGTATTCGAGGCGGTAGTAGCGTCCGCGGAGGGGAGGAAACACCCCGTCCTAGCGGAGGCGAATAAAGCGAAACAACAAAGCAATGGGAATAATAATAGTGGTGGGGATGAGGATGGTAGTAGTGGCATTGGGGATCTGGAGGCGTTTGATGTGAGGATTCCGTCGGCGGTGGTGGAGCAGGGGGTTAGGGCGTTGAAGGAGGTGTTGAGGGAGGTGGTGGTTGCGGAGGATGGGGGGGATATTTTGGGGGAGGTTGAGAATGGGCATAAGGAGGAGGGTGGTGGTGGGAGTGGTGGTAAGGGGTCGAAGAATAGTAAGGATGGTGGGGGAGATACGGCGAGTCCGGTGAAGAAGGTGAAGAAGGAGTCGAAGACGGGGAGTAAGGTTAAATGAATGATATGTGGGTGACTTGTCTGTAATGATGTGGTGTGGTGGTTTGTTTGGTTTCGTGGCTGGCGTGTTGGTATGGTGTTTTTGGTTTGGTTTATCTGGATACTTCTTGTCAGGCTATTGCTTACGGCGTTGCTTTGGTGGTTTACTACGGACGGCGTTGCATTATCCTGATACCAGCATGGGCATGTATGCATGCCTCATTCTTTTGTACAACAGTGGGGGTTTGTCTACCAAGACGTGCAATTCATTTACTCTTTAAGCTTAATATTATGGCACTCAGTATGCGAGACAGATATTCGCAATCTCAGAACGTGAAAGGAAAAGAAAAGGAAACTTGTAACCCAATACGAATTTCGACCGGGGCTATATCCCGGCCTCAAAACCCGCTGTTTCTAAGTAGTAGTAGTAGTGCAGATGAATAACTAACTTGGAAACATGCAACCAATCTAGTCATAGAGGCTGTCGTCATTGCCGGCTTCACCAAACGTGTTGTTGTCCGTCACCTCACCCGCCGACGGGAAGCGGAAGAAGCTGCTGCCACCCGAGTTCTTCAGGCTCTGGGCAAATGCCTCGTAGCGACGGATCTCGACGTCGCTGACGGAGCGTCTGGCCGACTTCATCGCCTCCTCGAAGTGTGCCCGGGTAAGCTCCGGCACCGGGTCCTCCTCCTCGACCTCCTCGTCCTCCATCTTGACATCCTCACCCTGGGCCTCACGCTGCTTCTGGCGCTCAATATCAGCGCCGATGGACTGCTTGATAGCGAGCTTGACAGCACGCTGGGTCACGAAGCCAAGATCAGCACCGGAGAATCCGTGGGTCTTGCTGGCAATGAAGGAGAGGTCGATGTCGCCAGCGATAGGGGTCTTGCGGAGCTGGGCCTTGAGGATGCTCTCACGAGAGGCCTGGTCGGGCAGAGGAACGTAGACCAGGGTGTCAAGACGACCAGGACGGACCAGGGCGGCATCAAGCTGCTCGGGTCTGTTCGTGGCACCAATGACGAACACGTTCTTCTTGGAAGTCATACCGTCCATCTCTGTTTGGAAGTTAGCAACTACTCATGTACATCGAGACAATTAACTTACCAGTCAGGAGCTGGTTGACGACACGGTCAGAGGCACCGCCGGCATCACCGACAGAGCCACCACGAGACTTGGCGATGGAATCCAACTCATCCAGGAAGACAACGCAAGGAGCAGCGGCGCGGGCCTTGTCGAAGATATCACGGATGTTGCTCTCGGACTCACCGAACCACATACTCAGCAGCTCAGGACCCTTGACCGAGATGAAGTTGGCAGCACACTCGTTGGCCACGGCCTTGGCAAGCATGGTCTTACCAGTACCGGGAGGACCATAGAACAAAACACCGCGGGAAGGAGAAAGACCAAACTTCTGGAACTTCTCGGGGTGGTCGACAGGGTACTGCACGCTCTCGATGAGCTCGCGCTTGACCTCCTCCAGACCACCAATGTCCTCCCAACGGACGTTGGGCACCTCGACAACGGCAACCTCGCGGAGAGCGGAGGGGTTGGAGACACCGAGGGCGTAACGGAAGTTCTCCATGGTAACACCCAGAGAGTCCAGGACCTCCGCGTCAATGGTGTCCTCGTCGAGGTCAATCAGATCCATCTTCTCACGGATCTGCTGCATGGCGGCCTCCGAGCACAGAGAGGCAAGATCGGAACCGACGTAACCGTGGGTCTCGGCGGCAATGGTCTCCAAGTCGACATCATCACCCAGCTTCATGTTCTTGGTGTGGATCGAGAGGATCTCCAGACGGCCAGTGGGGTCGGGGATACCGATGTCGACCTCACGATCGAAACGACCGAAACGGCGGAGGGCGGGGTCGATGGAGTTGGGGCGGTTGGTGGCGGCCATGACAACCACGTTGGAGCGGGCCTTCATACCGTCCATCAGGGTCAGAAGCTGAGAGACGACACGACGCTCGACTTCACCGTTGGTCTTCTCACGCTTAGGGGCGATGGAATCGATTTCATCAATGAAGATGATGGCAGGGGAGTTCTTCTCGGCTTCCTCGAAGGCCTTGCGCAGGTTGGACTCGGATTCACCGGCCATCTTGGACATGATCTCGGGACCGTTGATTAGGAAGAAGAAAGCGCCAGTCTCGTTGGCCACAGCACGAGCCATCAGAGTCTTACCGGTACCCGGAGGACCGTACATGAGGATACCACGGGGAGGCTTGATACCGATGGACTTGAAGAGCTGGGGGTGGCGAAGGGGCAGCTCGACCAACTCACGGATCTGAGCCATCTGCTTCCTGCAGCCACCGATGTCGTCATAACCGACCTCGTTGAGGTTGCCCTCCTCATCCTCGCGCTGGATCGGCTCACCCTCGCAGTGGATGATGGTATCTTGGGCGACGATGCCATACTCTGGGGGATCCACCTCAACAACCTTGAATTCCACTTGTCTCATACCACCTCTTACTGTGAACAGGTCTCCCTGTCTCACGGGTCTGTAGGCTTCGCGGAAGTAGGGGGCGAGGTAGACATCGAAAAGGGAGCCAGTGAGGCCCTCAACGGTGTCGGCGATGGGGAGAACGGCAATACGCTTGGCCTGTAAATGAGAACAAGCGAGGTCAGTAAGAAGTCGCCTGGATACCGCGGAGAGCAGTAGAACTCACGTATTTGATGTCAGGGCAGGGGTGGACGGTGATGATATCGCCATGCTTGACACGCAGGTTGTGTCTCACAACACGGTTGATGCGAGCGCTTCCATCATCGAGATCATCATCGGCCAAAACAATCAGAACGGTGTCCTTGCGCTTCTTGCCCTTGACGAGGACAGTGTCACCCCGGAACAGCTGGAGGGTGTCCATTGTGTTGTTGGAGAGAGCAATAACGGAGTTGTCATCGTTGACGGCATCGGTGACACTAGCACCCAGACAGTCAGTACCCAACCAGTATCCCCGCACCAAGGCCAGAGCTAGCTTACATGAGGGAGTTGGGCTTCTTCTTCTTCTTCAAGATAGCCGTCGAGGTGTCGAGTTCCTATTTCGCGGTGGTTGTTAGTATTCGCCATCAAGGTCCCTTCCCGTTCTGCAGACAAAAGTCTTTACCTCTTTCTTGTCGGCGCCGGAGGCGTCACTGTGCGATGAGGTTAGCTTCTTGGAACGATGGAGAAGTTGATGCCAGAGGTTCCATCACGTACTGGAGGTTCACCCTCTTCTTGTCGTGGGTGTGATCGGGTTCTGCGCTCATCTTGAGGGGAAGCTGGATAAGGCGCGTAAAGCAACGTAGACACTTGGGTACGTATCAAGGACTGTCGCTGTACCGGATTTGGTGAAGCTCGGCAACAGGGACAAAGAGGAAAATGAAGGGTGATAAGAAAACGAAACAGAGATACAAATCCCACCAGACCGAAAGAGATGGCGGAGGGAGGGAAATGAATTGACAGGATGAGATGAAATGGCAGAGGGGGAGGGAGTTGGAAGTGAGATCGGAGGATGGCAGAGAGAGAGCTCCAGTTAAGAGGTGACGATAGTGCCAGGCCCTACCGGGGGCTTGATGACTTAAGCTGTTGCAGATTCACGAGCCACCAAACCCGGTTGCCGCCACCGCCTGGGGAGGAGAGAGAAGCGTATGGAAGCCGGTCGTATCCACTCTTGATCGTCCCCCAACTAACCACTACTACAATTAACTAGTATTTATCTGGGGTCAACTAATATTCAAGTGTTTCTACTCCATCGTTGGTTTATAAGCCATGATACTTTTGCACAAAATGAGTCACTGTGGCTGCTCCCCCCTCACTCTGCTGTGACTGTCGGGGATATGCGTGTGCATTGCACCGCCCGGTAACACTGTGCCTGTGTCTGTACCTCTGCCTGAGGCAGCTATCCTCCCTGCATGCATGCACAGAGTGCTTCTATGACAGCCGGGGCATGGCATCAGTCAGCCTGGACCAGCCCAGGCTGTCTCTGGCTCTGCATCACCATGCCCAAGGCACTGTCATGACAATAGCCTTGTGGTGGGCGGCGACTGCCTTGCCGGCAAGTTGCTGCCTATGAACGGAACTTCCCTATTCGGCAGACAAGGGTATACATGTACCATCGAACTGACCAGAGCCGTGTGAACCTGTCTTCCGCCCAGTTGGCGAGTTCATCAGAATACTGCTCCCCTATATAGTGCTATGTGCACACAGGGCTATGTTTGCACGCCGGGGCAACAGCTTGACCAGTCCTGGTGACTCGAGCAAATGAGTATTCACAGCAACAGCCTGTCCAACATGGCCATCAGTATATAAGTTTCTGTTAACGGCCTTGTATAGCTATATACCCATCACCTATCCATTGCCATCTCTTTAGCTAACCTCCCTCCATGAGTGAACGTTAATCACACTGAAACATTTCCCGCAACGCAACACGAGACTCCATCAGGGGACCACTGATACTACTACTGATAGATCGTTTGCTTGCCTTATTTGATTAAATTGTCCCACTCTAATAACTCTAAGTCATGGATGATAAGGCTGATTACCCCTCGGACTTCCTGCAAGCGCGAAACAACACCTTGACAGACGATGAGGTAAACCATCTGCTCGAGAAGCCAGGCTGCGCAGCTCGCTTCGTCTACGGAGTCCTCATGCTCCCCACGGCACTAAAATACTTCCTCGACATGCCGCAGACCGCGGACATCGCCAAATACATGATGCACGCAACTGTGTACGGGTTCAAGCTCTACCACTTCGGCCCGGACAGCACACCCGTCATGCTGCCCTCAGAGGACCCGCAGCACCGAGTCGAAGGGATGCTCATCCTCGGATTGAATGAAGAACATCGCAACCGGATCTACGAATATGAGAGCGGGCTCATGAGGCTTGTCGATGTGCGGGCACATGTCACTCAGCTGGACTCGTTCGAGGGCTACGATATTAGCAGTGTGCGGATTGTCGATGCGGGGGCGTTCGTCTGGAACCAAGAAAAGGTGGACGAGGGGATGAATGAGCTTCCGTCGACAGAACAGGGTCTGTATACCTGGCCTATGGATGGAATATTGTGTAGCCAGATATATCAGAATATGCTTGCGGCTCAGCGCGCGTCGACGTTCGATTTGGCGAGAACGTCGGCATCGAATGCTTAGGGGGTGGTCTAGCTTGCTGGGAACATGGATCAAACGAGTAGACGTTCTGGCTTGGTTACTTGGCGTTTGGTCGGATGAAGGATCTAGACTGTCTATTTGTACGACGACTATGACTTGCTCGGGTGTCAGGTGTTGGCTTGGTAAATAAATGGATGTATTACATGGATAGATGAGATCCTTTCCTAGCATAGCAAGCTAGTAGAACTATCCGTCTTCCCATCCCGATCTAAATCTATAGTATACCACCCTGCCAAGAACAACTAGAGTTAAAAAAAGAACCATATGCTATAATCGCTCAATACAACATGAAACCCACCCCAATCCCATCCGCTACTACAACCCCGTAGCGACCCAAGAATCCCAAACCTCCCAAGCCCCGGCCATAAAACTAACCAACCCGGTCAAATGCTCGGGGAACCCAATGCCCTTCTCAAAGCACCAATGAAGACACAACGGCGCCCAACAAACATTATTAACGAGACTCTTCCTCCACGCCCGAATCTCCTTCCTCAACGCCTCCCTCTTCTCCTCCTTCCCCACAACCCCCGCCCCCTCCTTCTCCCCCTCCTCCTCCATCTGTTTCCTCCTCCTCAACACCGTCCCCCTCCAAAGCACAAAAAACTGAAAGAAAATATGTCCAAACCACGCCCTCGTACTCCAAATATACCACTTATCAATCCCACCCCACCGATCCACGAACCGCTTCGACACGATCCCCTTCTGCGCAAGATATCCCACGTTCTCGAGCGCCTGGTAGATCACGTTCACGAACACCTGCAGTAGAGTCAGGATGTAGAGGGGTTTATCTGCCGGTGGGTGTTTCAGGGTCTGAGAGCCCCATGTCCAGAGGGGGAAGAGGCCGAGAAGGCGCAGGGTGAAGCGGGTTTCGGACATGAGAGAGGAGAGGGCGAGGAGGGGTGATTTGGAGGAGGATGAGGATGATGATGTGGTAGTGGTGGTGGTGGGAGGTTTAGGGTTGTTGCGTAGACGTGCGAGCAGGCTGAGACGCGCTTGGAATGCGATCCATGGTGCTGAGGAGAGAATATGGTGTAGTGTGTGTGCGAGGTAGCCTGTTACTGCGAGGACTCGTTCTTGGCCGGCGGCGGTGGATATGAGTCTGTTGTGTGTGGGGGGTGTCGGAGTTAGTGGGATTGAAGCTCGGAGGTGCTTGGTTTGGGGGGGATAGGAGAGGAAAATGTTGCGAGAAGGCAGTAGCTCACCTATCGAACCGGTCGACTGTCCGGTCTGTCGCCTTGAGAGCTGCCAGCAGCTGTTGGCGGCGACGTCCAGCGCCGGTTATTGACGATACCGGCGGTGGTGATGGTGAGCAGTCGTCCTGCGGGGGACTGCTCACCGTGTTCCCCTCATTGTGTTTTTCGTGGTCCGCGACAGCAGCGGGTGGAGAAGAGGGTTCGGGTTCGTGTTCGGCCATGGTGGTTATTCTCGCGGTGGTGATTATGTCGACATTGCTGAGGTCTGCGGACACTGGGGAGTTCGGGGACTTTATTGTCATGGGGGGAAATAGAGCGAGCGTGATCGTCAATCCAAGCATCTGACCAGCAGCTGCGCTTGGCGCGGTGCCGAGGTTCGGAATTGGCTCGGAATGATGGGTCCTGGTGGATGGATGGATGGACCTGCCGCGGTTGGGGGGATGCCGACGGTGTGGGTTTTTTACAGATTAGATGGTGATTAGATATTGAAGTAAGTATCCCCAATTATCAACACTTAGATAGTGACATTCCATTTCATTTATTTTTGATGATTAATTAGTTACTGAGAGAAGTGTTTTTGCTGATTATTGATTGACCTGTCGACATATTCTGATCAGGAATATGAGAAATTACATGAAAAGGAAATTTTCGTACCCCCACATTAGTTACTTAAGGAAAAGTAGTTTTCACGCAGGAACTAAGATTCCGTGCTCATCCCGCGAAGAGCGGATTATCGTAATAGCAGTAGCAACTTGATTGCCGTCACCACTGGCTGAATACCTTTCTGGCTGTATGCCAATAATATTTGTTGCTTTGTGGGCGCTTGTGTCTTTCGTCGATCATTACTTCAGGAACGGTGTTCGCTGTCCTCTTCTGCACGAGACGCGAGATCAAGGAGACAACCACCCGACTCGTCATCTTCATCGTCCTCGTCGTAGTCTTCATCAACATCGTCTTCTTCATCTTCATGACCTCTTCCGGACCATTGATCTTCTTCGTATTCCTCATTCACGGTTGCTGGGACTCTAACGATTGTACGCGGGGGGCGAGAACTGACATTCGGGCGGCGGGGATGCTTGTTAATACTGTTCCATGCGCCTTGGGCCGTCGCTAGCTGTCGTGAGATAGTAGGGGTCCGTCGAGACGTTCCAGATTGTCCTGCTTGCGACGACCCTGCTTGCGAGTTCCTAGCGCCTGAGCTGGTGGAAAATGAGCCAGAAGAACTGCCACTTGCCATGAGCCACTCGGGAATTTCAAGATGCGGAGGCGGAGGGGGCGCGGTGAGTGGTGCAGCAGACGGCTGAGTACTTAGCTGAGCAGATGGAGTAGCGAGTGGTTCTGTAGATCGAGCAACACCTGATGCGGTAGGAGGGGCGTTGGTAAAACATCCAGCAACGGACCCAGCAACTTGGGTAGTAAGAACCGGAAGAACAGTGGTAGTCGGTTTGGCATGTTTAGACGAACCGGAACTATTGGTCGCCTTATCCACAAGCTTCTTCAGCAGGGCCGATGGTGATTTACTCTCCTCAGCGAGCGACGTGCTTGATTCAGCTCCGGGACGTGCTGCTGAAAAACGTCGGAGACCCAAGTTCTTGACAATGTTTGCATCCGATATGCTGCGGTCACGCAGGTCCCACTGACTGGGAGCTCTGACAGCTGTGTCTCTGCACACCTCGTTAATGCTGCCCCATGCTCGTTCTTGAAGATGAGGTGCACAGCTGTAGCAGGCGCGATGGCTGCAAGGAGGGTAGACTGACGATTGTAGCAAGGGGCGGTCTTCGGCAAACTGGTCTGGATCGGGATTTGAGACGTCTTCGACAAAATCCACATGGGGATACTCGTCGTCATCGTCATTGCCTATGCCATAGATGACTTCTGTCACAGGGAAAGCAATAAGATGTTCGGAGTGTTCTGCGGCAACTGTCTGCAGGACCCTAATTTTCTGCCACATCAATATTCTCTTCTGTATTTCCGTGTAGTGACCAGCCTTGATGGCGTCGGATATCCAGGGACTGAGGACGGGGGCCTGGCCTGGATCCATGCGGTGGGAGAAGCCGGTAATATCTACACCACAACGATAGAACCAACCAAGCGCCGGGACAAGGCCGCAGGACTCGCATGTCTCGTGCTTGTCAAGTGCATGCTCATGAACGACGACATCGTGTTTGCAATAGGGGTCACCGCAAGCTCTAGATTCGTCCTCATTCCATCCCGAGAACGGAGGGAAGAGACGGGGTTTGCCGTCCTCTCGTCGAGCCACCAGGTTGAAAAACGGATCAACAACCGGTTCGAAAGTAGCATGCTGATCCCATCTCACAGAAGAAGGCTCGCTATTGGGGGGTGGGAGGAAGACTAGCTGAGAGGGTGGTGAGTCTGACCTTTCCGAAGGGCTCTCCTGACGTTCCTCCTCGTCCACAGGTAACCTAGAAGACATGATTCTTCAAGTATTGAGATGACCTGGTATGATACAACGATGAAAACGAAGAATCAAAGGATGACTTCTGATGCTTTAAAAGTTTCCTGTGAGGAAAGGAAACACGTCTGAGTGTTCGTTGAGACATCGTGTGAGATTGTGGACGTGTTAGGCCTCTTCACCAAAGACCGGGTCCAACTGTCTCGGCACTCAAACGCTTCAAACGAGCATTTGCAATTAGATGCTTGCCAGCACGGTAGCAGAAGCATTGTGAGCGCTAGGTTAACATGCACATGGCCTACAGATTGGGAGTGCCATAAAGGCAAGGCCTAGGGCTGTGATGAAGCATTCATCTCTATATAAGCAGCATTATATGAGCTACATTTTCTACCTGTGCAGTTGTTAGTGGATAGGAACTGCACAGAGCAGATATGGAATCAGAAAAATACCCAAGATGAGTGATATATTGAAATTAAGCTCGATTATTCTCTGTTCCTGGCTGCACTCGGCGTGCACCTTTTGGGCCAGTGCCTTTCCTCTTAGGGTATAGACCGTCAGGAAATACCGGATTTTTGAGATAAGCCTGAAAAGCGATCATAATGAGATCAATACTATATATATATATATATTCCAGATTCAGATAATGCCTGGAAAGTGCAGAGAATTATAGCAGATCTAGCGAGGCATCGGAAAGGTGGACATGGGAACCCTTAAAGATAGATGCTTGCCCGCATGTCGGAGCTGACCGCAAGGCGGGCAGCCCAAGGTCCGGGTATTAAAGCGGCGACATTCGCCATTTGCCGATGAAGTGACCGACAGTGAAATTATTATTGTCTTTAATAATTGACTGCTTTCCTCCTCCACATTCCCAACAGCAACAATACTTTAATCACTGCTATCTACTAACTATCTACTCACTCACTAGTCGAATTGACTTGACTAGCTGTGTTTGGTGAAGTTGGAACTAGATTCCTGTCTCCTGTCAGCTTAGGGCAGGTGTTGGTCCATCCATTGAATTGATCCGTGGATTAACTATTATTATTATTGACTGGGTCTCTTAACTGCTCTTATCCGCGTTGACCTTCCCCATATTATTGTCTGTGTTTGCTGCATCTCATTTCCAACTCGCTCAGGAACTCTTCCGACCTCGGTAAGTAAGCTTTGGCTCATCCACCCGAACAAACCAGCCTCCTTCCTTTTCCCTTGACTCGTTCCCGTTCGTTCCTTAGCCTCGTTAAGTTACTAGTTGTTTTGGCTGGCGGGTGCTGTTGCTGCCCATCAACAAATCATCCATCAGCCAACAATCTCATCTTCCCTCTCCCCCCCCCCCCTGCTCCTCCTTTTCCCTGCCGTTCTATGCGGGACAGCGCATCTTCCGTCGCCAACCCCATGTTTTCCACCTAATCTCAAATCTCACCTCACCTCTGTCTGTCTGTCTGTCCGTCCTACCTTCTTTTCCCAACCCAAAACCCACTTCATTCCTCTTCCTCTCGTTCTTCCATCTCCACCAAATCTCCATTGTGGTTCTCACCCCACTCCCTTGTCTGGCTTGGCTGACCGTGTCCCGTAATTTCCGTAGCTGCCGTCTTCCGTGACTTTATCATCTTCTGGCTCCCGTCCTTCTTAATTGACCATATCGCGCGCGCTTAATCTTCTTCTCTTTCCTCACCTTCAGCCTCACCCGCACCCTCAACCACACCCACCAGATCAGCAAAAATGTCTGCCAAGTTCCAGGACGAGGCCGTCACCTCGATACGGGAGGATACCAAGGAATTGGTCCACAAGGTTGGAAACCGGTTGACTGGCGATGGCTATCTCGCTGTATGTTTTGCGCCTCTGTAATCGCACCCCCGATGCGTGTTCACAGTCCACTGATTGAGACAATGCGCGTCCATTATAGCTCTACCTTCGCCAACTGCAGTCGAACCCCCTGCGCACCAAAATGTTGACCTCCGGTGTCCTGTCCAGTTTGCAAGAAATCCTGGCCTCGTGGATCGCCCATGATGTCAGCAAGCACGGTCACTACTTCAGCGCCCGCGTCCCCAAGATGGCCCTCTACGGAATGTTCATCAGCGCCCCGCTGGGCCACTTCCTCATTGGAATTCTGCAGCGGGTCTTCGCTGGCCGGACGAGCATCAAGGCCAAGATCCTGCAGATCCTCGCCAGCAACTTGTTGGTATGTTCGATCTGACACTCCCTTCTGACGTGCGCCTGGAATGCTGACGCGACGCAGGTCTCCCCCATCCAAAACGCCGTGTACCTGTGCTGCATGGCAGTTATCGCGGGCGCGCGCACCTTCCACCAGGTCCGCGCTACCGTGCGGGCCGGTTTCATGCCCGTCATGAAGGTCAGCTGGGTCACCTCGCCCATCGCGCTGGCCTTTGCCCAGAAGTTCCTCCCCGAGCACACCTGGGTGCCTTTCTTCAACATTGTCGGGTTCGTCATTGGAACCTACGTCAATACGCACACCAAGAAGAAGCGTCTTGAGGCTCTCCGCAAGGTAAACCAACTACGTGACGATCCCGACGCGACCAGTCGCTAACCTTAGCACGACAGCGCTACGACCAACGCCGTGGACCCGGTAGCGAGTACGACAAGGGCGACTACCGGTAAACGATGTAAATATACTGTATCTAGCTTACGACTACCGACAGGGCAGTGTGGACTTTCCAATAATGGTCGGTTAGAGCAGTCCGTTCACTCGGGTACGTCTTCCGAACCCGAGAGACTGCCGGAATGAGCGGCTGCCTCAGCCCAGCCACCTTATCGGAAAGTCCACCCTTTCCCTGTCATCCATTTCATTACCCCCATGATATCCTAATCTGACCCGGATATACCCTCTGATGATGGAGCTCTGGCGTCGAGATGAAGATATGTTTGCCCTGCCCCTGTTATGATGAATATGTTTTATCGTTTCTATTCTCTATTTCCTTGGCGACACAATCCACCATGCTGCATACCTCTTCTGAGAATCACTGTCGCCATAGTTTCATACCGATAACAAAATACCAAGATTTAAAGATTCCCTACACCATCCCTTACCGTCATATAATAGTAATAATCATAAACCCATCCCATTTATCTACCTAACCGTCGTCGTAGACTACTAGTCAAATCTCACATCAAGAATGATTAAGGAGACGAAGAAGAAAACACTACCTACTCAACCTCCATATCTTCCCCCCTCTTCTTCTGCACCCACTCCACAAAATCATCCAACGCCCCCGGCCACGCCCCATCCGCACTCCACCACCGAAAGTTCTCATCCTCCATCGTCTTCCGCATAAACACCTCCACCTGCTCCCACAGATCCTTATTTACGGGCCTCTTCCCCCTCTCCTCCAGGAACTCAATCCACCAATCCAACCACGGAGTCGACTCCGTGTTCCACTGCACCCCGCCATTCTGCGGCGTGAAGAACAGCCGCCATTGCTCCGCCGCGATCTCGAACTGCAGGTTCCGCTGGCCTTGCATGCGACAGAGTGGGAAGGTGAAGCGGTACACCCGCCGGAAGAGGTCCGGTTGGATGGGAATGCGCGCGCGGATGTCCGCGGCGTGGGCGATCATTTTGTCGAGGGTGTCGGATCTATATTTTTTCCACGTATATTAGTTTGTGTTTGGAGATGTGTGTGGGTGTGGGGTATCTACCCAGTTATTCTCCAGCCGTTGATGAAGCCTTCGCGGGTGAATTCGCCCATTGAGGGGGATTTGAGCAGTTCGGCGATTCCTAGACATGTTACTTCGTCGAGGCCCACTTTGATGTCGCCGAGGTATTTCATCGCTCCTTCGATGCCGATCCCGTCTGGGTTGTCTTCTGGGGCATCTGGTGGTATGTTAGTTTTGTATATACTTATAGGGAAGAAGGTGGGAGTGGACGAACCTCGATAACTATCGAAGATCTTGCTCAGTGAGGATGTGCTACCGCCGGCGCCGGAGGAGCTTTGGAAGTATCTGGAGGGGAGGTTGGAATTAGCGACTGTTTGAGATCAGTGGGTTGAATCATATGTTGGTGGGTGTATGAAGCAGAAGATGTAGAGAGTGCTAGAGTCGGTGGGACTCTGATGCATGCTCGGATTTCAACACGCAGGCTGGGTGGACTCATGTGTAAATGTCCCGTTCTTTCTGCTTTTGTGCTAGGCATCCTGCAAGAGCAGTATTCTTT
This sequence comes from Aspergillus neoniger CBS 115656, assembly GCF_003184625.1. NCBI lineage: Eukaryota > Fungi > Ascomycota > Eurotiomycetes > Eurotiales > Aspergillaceae > Aspergillus > Aspergillus neoniger. The sequence goes on along the minus strand of NW_020291158.1, from coordinate 141,861 downwards.
TGACCACTAGGTAAATGGGAGATAGACCTCAAGGCAGATTCTCTAAGCGCACGGATGCCAGGTAAAGTGTAGGAGAATCTGGCTGCACGATATCGATGTCGAAATTTGATAACAGACATACTACACGCTTGTGGAGGTCTCTTGTCTGAAGCTGCAGGTGGAAAAATCTTTCAGAGATGACAAAGTCTCAATCGACAGTCGAATTACTGCACATCGCATGCGACAGAATGGCATCTGACAGCGTCAGATTTACGTCTTCAGCTGTATCCGCCGGACGGCATGTGTTCTTGGTTGAACAATGAGGTGTTTCAGGACAGCCTGCACCAACACCTAACAGTACCTTGATTCAGTCCCGCCGGACGAGGGATACAACAGATGAGACGACGCCAGGCCTAACGTATTGGAATAACCAAGCGAGGTAGGTATAAGATGACCAGGTCCCTGGGACCGCGGCCACAAGAGTGGAAACGCGATAGCATAGCCAGGAAGTAAAGCCAGGGAGAATTGGATAGAGCACAAAAACATATACTCACGCATCAAGAGCTTGTTCCACATTCCAGCGAGATGCTTTCAAGAACTATATGCATACGACAAGTCAGTCATGGAGGAACACGTGATGAGCGCAGATAAGACTGGTTGGGCGATATGGCATCTGCCGAAGGAAGGGCAAAAGAAGCAATGAGACAGTGTATACCTTTGCAGCCACTGCATCCTTGGCTTGGGTGAGGTTCACGAATTGCATTATACATTGCTTCTGAGCAGTAGAGTAAGGCGGCATGGTGGGGTGAGGCAGGCAGTGGCCTGCGGGGAAGATATTGGCAGATGGAAGGGGGTTGTAGGGACTCGCTAGGAAGCCAACGAGAGATTTAAGATGTGAAAGGTTGGTGGCTGTGAGCACACTGGCTGCGAAGGTGAGGAAATATACAGGAGTGTTGTTAATCCGCTGCTGAAATGACTGGATGGGGAAACTTCACATCTCCGAATCGAGCTGGCTGAGTGAGAGGTGCCCGTGCACGTGCCCCGCATCTAATATTCTAATCTTCTGCCAGCTTCACATCACATTCCCCAACACCACCACTCACGCCTGCCATGTGGTGAAATTGGCTTGCTATTCAATATTCTAGGTGATACAGCATTGTCTGTAACGGTTTAATCTACTTTTATCATACTACAGGTGTCCAGCAGAGCAAGATCACAGAAATAATCATGAGATAATAGATGGATAAGGTGAATTGAGAAACACTTTTCTAAATGTACAGACAGACGACTCCAGAACTCCTGCGAGAATGCCCAGGTATCTAGTATGAATCTCCCATGTTCGATCCCGCGTATGCAAGGCTTTGGCTTAGGTCGTAAACAGAGTATCTTCCTAGGGAAAAGTTAGCAATTTGATACAGTGGATATGACACTTCGTCAACCTACCTCTCTCAGGTACTCTCCAATATCTGCCTGACGGAACACCACGTTGGCTGTGGGCTCCAGTCTCCGGGTCTCAGCACTCGACCGGGCAGTCACACCGAATCCCTATTGTCTATCAGCCTGGGTTCCCTCAATCCAGCCAAGGGCCTCTTACCAATGGCGTATCATTCATATCCATAACAATGACACCCGCATTCTCCGGGCAGTCCTCGCTGAATCTTCCGACGTGGGCCTTGGCCACGTTGGAGCCATAGAGGAACGGCATCACACCGTTCTGCTTGATCCACACCTTGTAGCGCGCATGGGGAGCGAGGACATCCAAAGCCGTAAGCTGAATTCTGAACTTTCCGGTCTTGGTGAACTTTCCGATGCAGGTTCCGAGGGTGAGGAGGTTGGCGCGAGGGATGCTGGTTGCGAGGTTCGCCAGAGAAAGTCTCAGGTAGTATACTCTGCTGCCGTGGAGACGGAAAACGTAGCGGTCGTTGGCATCTTCGGAGGCAGAAGGAGGAGCGATCAGGTTGTTAAGACTCCTTCCAGTGTAATTGGCCAACTTCTCGAACAGAGTCCGGGTTTCCTCTAAGCAGAAACGATATGAGAATCCATGCGCAAAAATCACAACAGACGGAGATGGTTGCACCTACCTTCGGTGAGTTGACGCATCTTGAAAGACTATTTCAGTTCACTGCACTGTATGCGAAAACTGAATAGAATATCAACAAACAGAAAAGCGCAGGAAGGTTTCCAGACGCGATTGCGATGCAGCCTTTGTAAGTCGAAGCTCCGCGGGAACAAAAATTCTAGACAAGGTGGAGCGGCCGCCTTTAGCGTCCAGGTCTTGGCACCGCAGAAAAAAAGTTTCGGACAGTCAACCCGCGCAAACAACTTGCCGCTACCACACCCCAGAATATACCCCAGGCACCGCGAAATGGCTCCTGCGCGTACGACTAAACGGAGAAGGGTGAGCCCTCCTGGAGATGAGGAGCGTGGCTCCAAATCCTCCGGTGGTGCGTCTACCAGCGACTTCTACAGCAATGCCGCCGAGTGGGACCTTGAACAAGACTATGAGCAGCGCCCGCGCAAATTGGGCAAGAAGGACAAGGAACAAACGAGATTGCCTATCAAGACTGCGGAGGGTCTACAAAATGTGGCGGAATCGGAACCTGAGCCGGAGGCTGAAGAATCCGACAGCTTTCTGGGCACCGATGACGACGAGGATATGGAGGATGCGGATTCCGATGAAGATGAGGAAGAGGTTGAAGAAGAGAAGCCGAAGATCCCATTGAAGCTGCAAATCATTCAGACCAAGGAGGAACTTGCGCGACTTGCTACGTTAATCAATGAAGATCCGGAAGAGAACATGCCGCTATTTAAGACAATGGCCGAAATCATGGAGAGGGGAGAACATGTTGCAATCCAGAAACTGGCTCTTGCCGCTCAGGCCGCAGTGTACAAGGACGTTATTCCTGGCTACCGAATTCGACCCCTCGGCGACGAAGACCTGTCCGCGAAAATCTCCAAGGAAGTGCGCAAGCTACGGACCTTCGAACAATCCCTCCTGTCGAACTACAAGCATTACATCCAGAAGCTGGTGGAACTCACGAAACCAGCCAAGAAGGACGGACCCCAAGTGGACCCTGGCCTCAAGAGCATTGCGATCAACTGCGCCTGCAACCTACTCCTTTCCGTGGCGCATTTCAACTTCCGTAGCGAGCTCTTGAAGATCCTCGTCAACCGCCTCGCCCGGAAACAAGTCGATGCCGATTTCGTCAAATGTCGCGAGACCATGGAGGAGGTTTTCATACGGGACGAGGACGGAGTTGTGTCCCTCGAGGCCGTCCGTCTGCTGTCGAAGATGATGAAGGCGAAGGAGTTCCGCATCAACGAGACCGTCCTGGATACCTTCCTCCACCTCCGTCTGCTGTCCGAATTCTCCCGCAAGGCGTCAAGAGACAGAATCGATCGCGAAGAAGAAGAGGAGACCCCGCAATTCGGCAAGAAGCCCAAGCAGAAGCGCGAGTTCCGCACCAAGCGGGAACGCAAGGTCCAAAAGGAGCGCAAAGCAGTCGAGAAGGACATGAAGGAGGCCGACGCACTGGTCTCCCACGAGGAGAGAGACAAGAACCAAGCAGAAACGCTGAAGCTCGTCTTCGGCGTCTACTTCCGAATCCTCAAGCTCCGCATCCCCAAGCTCATGGGCCCTGTCCTCGAAGGTCTGGCCAAGTACGCCCACCTGATCAACCAGGACTTCTTCGGTGACTTGCTGGAAGCACTCAAGGACCTGATCGGCCACGCCGATCGAGCCGAAGAGGAAGAAGAGGAGGAGGAAACAGACGAAACCAATGAAGCAGAGCCAGCCACGACACGCGACGCTCAGCGCGAGGCCCTCCTCTGTACCGTCACAGCCTTTGCACTCCTGGAAGGACAAGACGCCAGCAAGGCCGCCAGTACACTCCACCTGGACCTGAGTTTCTTCGTAAAACACCTCTACCGCTCTCTCTACAACCTCTCCATCAACCCCGACGTCGAATTCAACCCCGACAAATCCCTCCGCCTCCCCGACCCCAACTCCCCCGAAGCAAACCCGGCCTACCGATCCAGGAAGAAGGTCAACTTCCAAACGCCCATGGTTCTGCTCCTTCGCTGCTTGCAATCTACTCTGATTTCCCGCGCACACGGAATGCCCCCACCCGTCCGCCTAGGCTCTTTCTCCAAGCGCCTTATGACATCCTCGCTTCAGCTGCCCGAGAAGTCCGCCCTCGCGACCCTGTCGCTCATGAACCAGGTGGCCAAGCATAATGCACGTCGCATCTCCTCACTGTGGCACAGTGACGAGCGCAAGGGAGACGGTGTGTTCAATGCGTACGCTACCGATATCGAGGCGACTAATGTCTTCGCGGGCACGATCTGGGAGGGAGAGTTGTTGCGCCAGCATTACTGTCCTCAGGTTCGGGATGCTGCGTTGGATGTAGAGAAGATGATTGCGACGCGGAAATAGAGTCATTGTTTTAATTAGCGGGTCAATTTTATCTATCTTACGCCTTTTCCTTACTACTATTCCACTTCTCTTATAAATCTTTTTTTCATTCATTATCATTATCATTATCTGTTCACCATTCCCATAGAGTATCCGATACCCGGTAAAATGAAACAAATGAGAAGGAAACTCAGAGAACTCCTTTTTTTTTTTTTTTTTTTTTTTTTTTTTTTTTTATATATATATCAACTTCCTTTTCCGAACTCCGAATCCATAAATATGCCCTTAAAACACCATTGACACCTCACCTCAATCCCATCAATAATCTCATAATACCCACTCAATCAACCGCAGAGCAACAAGTCACAGAGAAAAAAGAAACATACCCTCGCTCGTCATGATAAAACTCAATAAAACATAAAGTCATGACATCGTCCACCTCATAAGTAAAAGAAAACAAAGAACGCAATTGAGACTTGACTGACAGTTCAGCCATTCAGCCAGCCATTCCACTATCATCAATCATACTTTCTTCACCAACCCATCACTTGTTCAATTCTACTCACTCGTCGACCCTCTCCAACGTCCCACTCCGATGTCTTCCCGACCCCTCTCTCTTCCGTCCAAGACTAACAGCAGCAGTAGCAGTAGTAGTAGTAGTAGTAGTAGTAGTAGTAGTATTCGATGAGATCAGCTCAAGCGGAAGCGGAGGCGGACGACGAGGTCTGGGAGGAGGACCACCAGTACGACCACCAGTACTACCCTGCGAAGGCGAGAACCCGGCAGGGGAACTAGTAGTAGAACCAAGTGAACCAGACGCAGTCGAAGCAGGAACAGGGTGTCTGAAAATCGGGTACGGGTTATCGAAGCCCTGCTGCTGCTGCTGCTGGGGAGTTGAGTTCAAGCTGCGAGACGGCACAGCAGGCAGCTTATTCTTGTAAACGTCTGGGAGAGGCCAGCCGTGCAGAGTAGGAGGAGGTGAGGAGGAGGTACTCTCAGGAGTAGAAGTGCCAGCACCGCCGATTGAAGAGTGGGATTTCGATAGCTTGAGCACGCCGGGACGTCGAGCAGGGGTGGGACTCGGAGTTGTCAGCATGGCCAGCTGGTGCTTTTCGAGACGGATGCGTTCGAGGTCGCGCTCAGCGAGGATTTTGCTTTGCTCGGGGGTGCGTAGGACTGGATGGATGGTGCTAGGGTCTAGGCTTGGATCGTGGCTGGGATTGGGGGTGGTAAGTTTGTCTTGTGCCTTGTTGTTGTCGTCGACAGTTTGGGCTTTGTTCTCCTGCGTGCGGCTGGCGTTATTATCACTGTCACGGTGACGACGTAGGTTGAAGAAGCTGCGTTTAGGTGCAGGTTTGTCCATCTTGGGCTGTGCAGCAGATGTGAGTAAGGCTTCGGCTTGTTCGATTGCTGGCACGAGCAGGTCTGGGCGATCGAGGAAAGTAGATGCTTTGGGAGTGGGGGATCCTGAAGTGTCCTCATAGTCATCTCTCCAGGCAACTCGCTTTTCAGTGATTTGGTGATGATGGTCTCTGACGCTCAGGTAAGCGGGGGACGAGCTATTCACAAGATTGGCACTGCGTAACACGCTCGACGGGGCTGCTTGTTTTCTTTCTTTATTTTCCTCTTGCTCGTTCTTCTTCTTCATCATCTCACCATACTTCCCCTCTTCTTTCCTTGGCAGCAACTTGTCCCTCCCATCATCCTGCGCGCTCAAGTCTCGGTTCACCATCAAAGGAATCGATGGGCCCTGCAGCCCAGCACTGGGGGTCAAGATGCCCTCAGATGCTGGGTTGCCAGGGCCAAGCTTACCCTCCTCTTGGAGGTCGTACCTGAGCTTGCCAATTTCCTCGTGGATGGCAGTGATGATTTTCGACTTGATGACGCGCACTTCGCGTCGCAGCGTGTCGATATGAGCCCTGACATCCGCAACGGCCGTCTGTGCCTCCTTCAGTAGCTCAGTCTGAGCAGCCGCTTTCTTGTTGATGGCCTGAGCTAGGTCAACCATCGTGTCCACATGGCGAAGAACTTGGTCCATGTGCCAGGCGTTTTTGTCCTCGAACGTCTTGACGAGTTTACTGGCCGCATGCTGCACGTGGAAATGGAGCTGCTCTACGTGCGAAGCAAGTTGCTCCTCCAGCGCTGCCGTGTTTTGATAACTTGGGTCTGGCGGCGTAGGGGCGAAGCCACCCCGACCAGTGGAACCCAGAACCTGCGCTCTATCGAGGAGGACCTGAGTGGTAACGTATTCGCTAGACGAGCCTTCAGGACCGGCGTGGAATGTCGACGCAGGAGACGCCAATGCCGACAGATGGGTGTCGGAACCTTTCTTGACGGACAAGTCACTGTCCCGGGTTGGCGTGAGCGAAATGACTTCCTCTATGCTGGTCACCCCGTGATTGCGACGTGGCAGATCGGACGTTCTATCAGACAAGATCGTCTCATACACCGAAGGGGAGTACGTGCGTGCAGCTTCGCTCTCGCGGACCGTGGATGCCGCACTCTTGGGAGACGCTGGCTCAGCTGCGTAACTGCATGCACGTTGAGGTGTACTGACGACCTCTGGCAGCCTGCTGCTTCTGAACTCTCCTGTACGGGCAGCTGGTGACGATCCGCTCAGGAGAACGGCATCGAGCAGGGTCGAAGTATTTCCCTCTTCCGCTTCGTTGCTGTGGATGAGCGAGTGTTTGAATCTAGCGCCTTCACCACCACCACCACCACCATCCTTCATGGGCGTACGCACAGAAGAATCCGACGCCTTATCGAAATCCTTCAAACAATAATCCAACCGTATCACACTTGACTTCCGTGATAGCGACGATGACCCCGAACCCACCTCCATCACCCTAGGTCTGGGAGTGAACAGCCTCTCGACTTCGAAATTGTTCCCCTTTGCAGCGAAAGAATCTAAAGAAGAAGAATCATCCCGGAGTATAGTGATTTTCGGCATCGTACTTGCCGGTGGGACCTCCTTGCGAAACTCCTTCTTTAGATCCTTGAAACTGAGCTTGGCCTTGAGAGCCTTGAAGGTTGATTTCTTTTCCGACTTTTTCTCACCAGTCGCTGATGTTGATGCTGCCGCCGCTGCCAAACGACCCGGTTCAGTGAACGAGCGTTTCTTAGCAATGCTTCTGCTCCAGAGACCTCCACTCCCGCTTCCACTGGTAGGCAAGCTAGGGGGAGTGTCGTTTACGATCGAGTTGGCTCGAGCAGTGCGAGGATTTGGCATTGGTAGAGCGAGGTCGGAGTCGAAATCCAATTTGCCTAGTTCTGGCGAGATTGTTTTAACTGTTTCTTTTTGTCAGCTTTCTTTCTTTATTCCTTTCGTTTCTTTGCAGTATGAGATGAAGAAAAGAAGAAGCACACATACCACTTCTCATCGAGGAAAGACTACCCTGTTCAGTATCACCGCTCAATCTCATCTGTTCTCTCTCCTTGGCCCGTCGCAGAGCCCACGCATTTCCCTCATTGACCGACATGATGAAGAAGCAGTATGCTAGCATGGTTAGCTGTGTCTCTCTACCTTCTCCTTTTCATTTCTTTTCTTTTCGTTTCCTTTTTCTTTCTTTCTTGACGGATTCAAGTTCCCCAGGATGAATCAGAACTCACCAGCTTAATCAAGTCTAATCAATAGATGGAACCGGGCTCTGTATCTAGCACAGTGTGAGCAGTCTGACTCCTCAATCCTAGCATGATCTCTGAATCACAAGAATAAGAAGAAGAAGATAATACTTTACCTTTCCCAACCAAACCAACTCAACTCAACTCAACTCAAAGATCAGGCTCCTTCCCCTCCTTATCCCTAATCTTCTGGTTCTCCCGTTCACGCAGACGCTGCCAGAGCTGAGCGGAACGAAAAAGGATCAAAAGGAACGTGGCACGGTAAATCACAGCAGGACGCATTGACGACTAAGCTGTGAGCAAAAGGGAAATCAATCGTGAATGATGCGATGTGCGTGCGTACGTATCGACGACTAAGCAAAGCAAAGCAAAGCAAAGCACAGCGTAATGTTAGTAGTGGTAGTAAGTTCTATCCGTATCTGGGTTCGTGATGATGGCGTATCGTGAAGATGAAAATCGAAACGAGACGCGACAAAACGCAACACAACACGAAGATGGATGGATGATACAAGATGAGGAAACGAGGAGTGAGTCGGTAAACAACATTTTCTACTGTTTCGTCTGTATGCATGTTTGCATGCTATGTGGGCGCTGGTGTTACTTGTTTCTACTGCTGTGGGTTTGGGGGGATATGTGTGGTTGATAGGGGCAGTGAATGAGCGCTGGACCAGGGTGCTTTTGTATGAGTGTGAGGATCATCTACTTGATATCGCTGATGAGCTTAGGGGAGGGTGGCTGGGAAGGATAAGAAGGTGGTGAATTTGTGTGAATCTTTGTTTCTGCTATGTGCTCTGTAGGGTTATAGGTTTTGGGTGGTGTGAGGGGTGAGGTGTGAGATGTGCTGGAGGAATGGGCTAAGGGAGATGGACGTGTCTGTCTATATAGGAGCTTATATTAGAGACTGGGCTTGTAGTTGAGTACTCAGAGGTCGCGAGAATCATATTTTGTATCTGGATGATGTCTATAGATCATAGGGTTCGGGGAAGGAGAAAGTACAACGTCTGCTTGATCTTTATTTCCTTCATGTGTAGGTGGTCTAATCTTGCGCTTGATGTGAGAGTGGTGTTTTAAGGTAGAACGAGGTTCTTCCTCCAGGGTCTACTGTTTTCCAACGTAAATTAGGGCGCTGGGGGGATATTTCAAAGCAGTGGTCATCCAAAATCCCTATGATGGAGTAGCTCTCAGCATACAGACACTAGAGCAACAACCACCCTTACAGGCTAAGTTGAAAACCTAATGAAGGCCAGGTCCTACTATATGTCTACTAGCTAAGAAGATTGCTCAAGTAATTTCTAAATCATATCATTATATCATATCATCATGCACATCATTACATACTGGCAGAAAACTGCAACAGAACTACTACCAATCTGACAAAAGGAATGAACGATTAAAAATGCGGAATCAATAATTCAGACAATTTGAGAGGAGAGCGAAACAGCTCGACAGCAGAATACCAAATACAGGGGAATCGATGGATAAACTGGTGGGCGCGCAAACTCGGCAACTTCGAACAATCATCGGGTATATGCATGCCAAACAAATGCTAGCAATGGTGCAGCAAAAACGCTCATCAAGAACAGATTCCTGAACCATATTAGCTTTGGCAACCACAATCATGAACAATAAACGTCTCGGTCTTCAACACCCGACACGAATCTACTGGTTGTTTCTTCCACGGCGACGGAACGGCGAGAAAATAGCCCCAAAGAAATTGGTGAACACAGCCCGAAGGATGGTCTTAAACCAGCTGTCATGTTTACGGTTCAGAGAAACAGCTGTGACTGACCGGTTTTGACTTTGGGCACGATCTTCCTCGTCGCCCTTGGTGGCAACTGCCTTGTCGGCGGCATTCTCGGCCGGCACGGCGGGCTCGGTGGCGGGCTGGGGCTCGGAAGCCTTCTTGGTCTGGTCTTCGGCATCGTCTTCGACATGAGGCTGTTGGGTGGATGCAGAAGGTTGCTCGGTAGAAGGTGCCTCGGTAACTGCTGTGACAGGGTCAACTCCATATTCGGTAATTTCCAGCTGATTCGCTGCAGGACTTGAGAGGTGCTTACGCTCGGTAGGCTTGTTTTCGGCGACGACTGCCTTATCTGTGCTCTCAGGCTGGACGGGAACTTGCTTGGACTCAACGTGCTCAGGAACAGCTTCGTGTTCCTTGTGAGTGGCCGCATACACTCCGGCGGTAATGGCAGCACCGGCAGCAACAGTAGCAACACCTGCGCCAAGAACCTCAGGGCTAAAGATGCTATCCTTGGCAGACTCCTCGAGAGCGGCCTCCTTGGCCGTCTCAGGAATAGGCTCTTCGTGTGCTGTCACAATGTTGGCCTCGACAGGAGCCTCCACCTCGGTAGGCACAGGCACTTCCTTGGCTTGAGGCTCAGCCGGGGCCGGCTCACTGACGGTTTCAACCTGGACAGGTTCCTCCTTCTCGACACTAACAGCCTCAGCAACTTCGGCCTTCGGGGCTTCCTCGGTAGCAACAGGCTCGACGACAGTCTCAACTGCAGCCGGCTCATCCTTGGGCGCATGCACCGGCTCGGTAACCTGTTCCTCAACCTGTGCGACAGCTTCCTCCGCAGCCTTCTGCTCCTGTGCCTCTTCGGCCTTGGCCGTTTCTTCGTGGGTCTCAGGGACAGGCTCTGCGGCAGCAACCTCCTTCTCAACCGGAGCCTCAGTAGCTTCAACGGTTGCGGCCTCAACAACCGGTTCGGTAGCAACGGGCTCCTGAACAGCTGGCTCGGCAACCTTGTCGACAACCTCCGCCGCCGCGACTGCTGCAACTGCCGCAACAGCAGCCTCAGCAACGGCCTCCTTCTCAGAGTGCTCGGTGACCGACTCAGCTGCCGCTTGTTCTTGGGCAACTTCCGCAACCGGCTCCTCAGCAGTCTCCTTTTCGGCCTCATGAGTAACAGGCGCCTCGACAGCAGGTTCCTCGATGGCAACCTCCTCGACAGCTTCCTTGGCGACGGGTTCTTCGGTAACAGGTTCCGTGGCGGCAGCCTCCTCAACGACAACCTCCTTCACAGCAGGCTCCTCAACAGCAGGTTCCTCGACAGCCTCCTTAACAGGTTCCTCGACCGCACGCTCTTCGACGACAGGCTCAGTGGCAGCAGGCTCTTCAGCGACGACCTCCTTGGCAAGTTCCTCGACAGCAGGCTCCTCAACAACAGCCTCCTTAACAGGTTCCTCAACAGCAGGTTCCTCAACAGCAGGCTCTTCGACAACAGGTTCCTCGACAACAGGTTCCTCGACAACAGGTTCCTCGACAACAGGTTCCTCGACAACAGGTTCCTCGACA
>NW_020291158.1:0-130536 GCF_003184625.1 Aspergillus neoniger CBS 115656 | reverse complement strand
TCGACAACAGGTTCCTCGACAACAGGTTCCTCGACAACAGGTTCCTCGACAACAGGTTCCTCGACAACAGGTTCCTCGACAGCCTCCTTAACAGACTCCTCGACAAGCTCTTCGGTGACTGGCTCGGTTTCCTTGGTTGACTGGTTGTCAAAAACGATCTCATCTCCAGCAGTCGTAGCGACAGTAGACTCAGCCAAGTTGGAGGACTCGTCCGTCGACTCGTCCGCGACGGTGTCCTCAATGGGCTCTTCAGTCTGCTGGGAGTCTTGCACAGTAGGCTCCTCCGCGGTAGGCTCCTTAGTAGATTCCTCGGGAAGGGATTCTTCAGGCTTGGTCTCCGCGACGACTTCCTCCTTCACCGGCTCTTCAGCAGCCGGAGCTTCAGCTGCGTTCTCAGGCTCTTCAGCAACCGCCTCCTTGGTCTCTTCAGCAACGACCTCAGCAATCTCCTGCGACTCGGGGACTGCGGGAGCAGCTTCTTCATGAGCAGGCTCCTGGGGAGCCGGGACTTCCTCCTTCACAGTCTCTTCATGTGCAACCGTCACTTCAGGCTCGTCTTCCTTGACGGGTTCTTCATCCTGAACTGTCTTCTCGGCCACAGGCTCCTCGACGACCGGCTCTTCAACAGCCGGTTGCTCGACAACTTCCTCGGCCTGGGTCTCCTGAGCAGTCTGTTCGACGACAGGCTCCGGCGCGGATTCCTCGGTCTGCGTGGTGGCTTCAGGGGCGGGCTCCTGAGCAGGCTCTTCAACAACATCCTTGGCTGAAGTCTCCGTGGCCGGTTCCTCAACTGCAGGCTGGGCGGTCTCTTCAACAGTCTCCGAAGCGACGGTCTCAGCAGCGGGCTCTTCCGCAACTACCTCAGCCACTACTTCCTCCGCAGCAGTCTCCTTGGGAGACTCCTCAGCCGTCTCTGGAACGGAAGCCTCGACAGCAGATTCTTCTGCGGCAGGCTTCTCAGCCGTCTCTGGAACGGAAGCCTCGACAGCAGATTCTTCTGCGGCAGGCTTCTCAGCCACCGGTTCTTCGACAGCCGAGTCAACCTTAACAGCTTCTTCAGCCACCTCCGTGGTCGAAGTCTCGACAGGTGCCTCTTCTGCAACAATTTCAGTCGCTACCTCCTCGACAGGGGTTTCCGTAGTCTCTTCAGCCGCAGCATCAACAGCAGCCTGTTCGGTAACAGGCTCGTTAGAAGACTCCTGTTGGATAGGCTCCTCCTTGGCAACCTCTTCCGCGGTTTCCGTGACCTGCTCAGCGGACTCCTCTGTCGGCATCTCCGTGACCGGTGGCTCGGCGTTTTCGGCGGTTGCCTCTGTAGGGTGCTCCTCTGCGGGCTCGGCAGTCTTTTCCTCCGTCTCGATCGAAGCTTCAGCTGCACCTTCAGTTGCCTTTTGTTCAGCAGGGTCTTCTGTCTTGAGATCCTCAACCTTCTCCGCAGCAGGCTCAGCGTGCGCTTCTTCCGCAGCCGGTTCAGTGGGCTCATCAGCAACTGGGGTCTCGGTGACAGGTTCGGTAGCCACCTCCGCTGTCTGTTCAGAAACGGTGTTCTCGGGGACAGATTCTTCGACCGTGGCTTCGGAAGGTTGAGGGGCGGCGGATTCCTCAGCGGGCTGCTCCACAGCGTCCTTGTCGGTAACGGATTCCTTGGCCTGCTCCTCGACAGGTGCAGATTCCACAGGGGCCTCTTCAGCGGTGGCCTTGTCCGTGGTTTCCGTGGCAGGCTCAGCAGTCGAGGGCTCCGGAGTAGATTCCTCCTTGGTCACTTCCTTCGAGGGCTCTTCGACGGCGGGCTCCGCAGCAGGGGTCACCTCGGCGGGTTCTTCGGCCTTGACTTCCTCCTTGGCGACCTCCTGCGCAGGTTCCTCCGTAGCGGGCTCGGTAGCCGGAACCTCGGTGCTGGGCGCTTCCGCTGTCTCTTCTGTAACCGACTCCTTCGCAGGCTCTTCGGGAGCAGCCTCAGTGGCAGTCTTGATAGCGGTAGTGTTCACCTCTTCCACTTCCTTTGTAGGCTCTTCTGCGGTAGATTCGGTAGTCGTCTCGGCAGCGGGGGTCTCCAGTTCCTTTGGTGCGGACTCTTCCTTGGGGGCCTCCTGCGTAGTAGCTTCTTCAACAGTAGACTCCGTCGGCTTCTCGGCGGCAGGTTCCTCACGGGCCGGTTCTTCAACAGCAGGTTCAGCAGCAACATCCTTGGCAGCAACCTCGGGGGTTACTTCCTCCACGACGGGCTGCTCTCCCGAAACCTCAACCTGAACCGGTTCCTCCGCTGCGGGCTCTGGAGCAGACTCTGCCGGCTTCGACGTGACCTCCTCCGTAACCTCAGTGTGTTTAGGCTCTTCGGCGGCCTTTTCGGTGTCCGCAACGGTGGCGCTCTCTGTCGAAGTCTCGGGTTGCTCCTCAGCTTTGACCTGGACGTCAGACTCAGGCTTCACCTCCTCGGTGACGGCGGGGGCAGCTGGAACCTCTTCCGCTTCCTTCGGTGCTGGCTGGCTCTCAGCAGGTGTTTCCGTCGCCTCGTCGGCCTTCTGCGTCGTAACGTCTTCGTGCTTGGAGTCGGAGGTTTGCTCGGCGGATTCCGTTCCGTTGACTTCAGGTGCCGCGACACCGTTGGTGGCAGGCTCGGTCACTTCAGCATCCTTCTTTTCTTCCGGCTCGGGGACCGGCTCGGACGGCTTCTCCTCGACGACGGATTCCTGTACGGGGACAGCATGCTCAGCGGCCCCATTGACGCCGTTCTCTTTCGGCGCGGCTTCCTCGGTCTCTGCGGCGGCATCTCCGCTCGGTCCGACGGTGAGAAAGTTGTTCACCAGACCTCCTTCCCCTGCGGCTGTAGTTGCAAGTAAGTTTGTCAGCTTCAGAGGGGTTGCGCGATGATGCAATGTCGGGGGAAAGAAGGTTCAAGCGTACCGTGTTTGACAGCCTCGTCGTGGAACCACGGGCCGGAAGCGCCCTCGCGGAATCTATATTGATATTGACCAGGGGACAACTCCAACTCGCGATAGAATAGATATTCTGTCGAAACCAATCCCTCCTCATCCGGTTCGGTATCCACCATCTTGGAGCTCAGTTCGAGGGGCTCCCATTGCGGCTCGGAGAAAGTGCCGGCCACGAAGACGGGATCGTCAATCGGACGACGGACAGAGATTGTGACGGTCTCACCAGCGGGGTGGGCCATTGTGGTCATAAAAGGTCGTAACAGTCGTTAAGATGCAACAGACGCAAACAGAAGAAAAAGAGGAAGATAAAACTGTAAGACGCTGGACTCGACTAGGCTTTTTTGTTGTTGTTGTGATTTTCTGAGAGTCTTGGAGGTATCAAGACAAGAACAGACCACGGGCCACCGCAAGGATATCAATGGACTGGAAAAGCAATAATATACAGGCGATCAGACGGCAAACGGCGTGGTAGGACAAGACAGCGCCCTCCCGAGGTGGAATTGAAAGGTGTATGAGGAGGAGTGAGGAGGTAAGGGGAGGGGGAGGATGTCTTGGAGGGGCAGCGGAGAGATGAGGACGAGATTGGATGGGGGTGGGGAGAGATGGGAAGATGGGTTTGATAAGAATGACTCTTTTGTTTGGGAGTACAAACAAACAGCGATGGATGATGAGAGAGGTAAAGTAGAAGTAAAGAGAAGATTGGGAAGAGAGGGGAAATTCTAATCAAAAGGTTGGAGAGGGAGAGATTGGGAGGAGGGGGAGGAGGAGGAGAAAAAAAAAATTACTGGTAGGACGGAGCAGCGCCGTACGGACAGGACAGGACAGGACAAGACAAGAATAGCACCAGCAACCCAGTACCAGCACCCGTCAGTTACTTGCTTAGTAGTACTAGTAGTAAGTAGGTATCTATTTCTTCCCAGTAAATAATAATAATAATACTCTACGGTCCCCACGGAAGACCGATGGGGACCCAGGATGACTGACTATCTATCTAGTCCACTCCTTCTAGTGTAAGGATGGCCGTTAATTAGCCCGGTCAGTTGGCGGGGCAGCTGCAGTTGTCACAGTGATTTCCAGTTTTTTCCCCCTTCTGCCTAGTAAGGATTTGTTATGATTTTGATTTTTTTTGGTTTGGGAGGGTCGCGCCATGATGCCATTGCCCGGGGACAACTACTTTTCTACCTACAGTTTTGATTTTTCCTCCTCACCCGCTCTTCAATGGGGGGGGGGGGGGGGGGCAAAGGAAGAGGTGGGTGTGGATGACCACTGATAATGGTACAATCAATGAGGGAGGGGGGAAACGGCAGAATTAGACCCAAGGTTAAAACTAAAACCTACGAGGAGCGAGTTGCAAAAGCATGAATGATCAAGCCATATCAGACCGGAATGATTGCTGGAAAAGCCGAGGCGCAGGCGTTGGTCCGGCTCCAATGAGAGGCCGTTCGCATTACAAGCGCCGCAGTCCGGAGAGGAAAAGAAAGAGAGGAATTATTGGCATCACATTCGCCGATCCTTTTCAAGCTAACGAGCGCCTGGGAAAGGGAAAAATGCGGTGAAGTGGTGTGGCTTTGAGGGCACCAATCATGCGAGGTGAGAAGAGAGACGATGAGAGACCTTGCGATGCAAGATAAGCCTGGACATGCGCCTTTCACAAGCAAGCTCTTACGGTTCGGAGGACTGGTGAAGGTACTACACATTCTTCCTGGAACATCGACTGCTGCTGCTTACAATGCAGGTTTTGTTTGATGCAGGATGTAGTCGGGAACAGGATTTTCTCTGCTGCAGTTAAGTTATCTTCTCTTGTTCTTCTTTTCTGCGACTGATTTTCCCCTATGATGTTCAGCGGAACGTTGGAACCAAAAGAAAAACAAAAGAAAGAAAAAATCCCTGATGGAGCGAGTGACTGACTGACTGGCCCGGCATAGTGGAGAACTCTCTTAGTACTAGAAAACTAAACTAGGCTGAATTAGTGGCACCACCGGCACCTCCACCCGCAGCTCGCCGAAAAGAAAAGAAAAAGACCTTTACTTTTTCGCAGGGCAACTCGGCACCGGCGGGAAAGCGTCCCGAATCAGAAGACAGGGAAAAAAAAGTCCATCATATCAACAACAACAACAACAAAATACCCAGTACTAGCAGTATTTACTTCGCTCGTTTCTGGTTAAGCCACCTTTACCAATTCACCAATTATTGAAGGAGGAACTATACTAAAGTACCTCAAATCCGATCTAAACCTGATAGTTACCTGGGGAATAGATGGAGAGACAGATAGATCCGATCGCATCGGATCCCGCTGCACAGCATATGTAGGTCAATAAGTACCAGTCCAGTCCAGTCCAGTCCCCATCTGTTTTGCACTTACATGTTCGCCTCCGCAATTCCCGGTGTTATGCTTTAGTCGCTGCATAACAAGAAGACATCATCATCAGCATCATCATACTTTCACGGGTCGGAGGATTGCTGTGTTGGCAAAAGCGAAACCCGCAGTTCCTTCAGGTCAGGTGTATGATATTCTCGTCCAGTAGAAGATAAGTATGTAGTGCCCTGCAAGTTCACAAGTTTCATTGCACCTACGAATAAGAAATCATATCGATAATTTCCTAAACCACCATTCGGTGGAAAGGGTAACGAACTGATCTGAACAACAGCATAACTAAACTAATAATGAATACAATAATGAGTCATAAAACCACTGAGCAACTTTCTCCTTTTTCCTATTTCATCCTCTCGCTTCCTCCCTCCCCTATTGACCTCTCTCTCTCTCCCCCCCATCCACTATCTATCCATAGTACTCCGTATATCCTCTACTCCATCAAATAGACTCGTATTTCTCAGTCCCTCCCCCTATCCAATAAACCCCCATCTCCCCGGGCCTCGACTAAACCAGCCAGACAAATTCCAATTCCATTATAAATCGCAGTGGAGCCCAAGTATCCCCTTCCCCCCCAATTCCAGCCATGGAACCAGAAACCAGATCACGGCAATTACCAACTGAGTCATGACTGACTGGGCAACACAAAAACAAAACATCTGTCGTCGTCATTTCTCACATTCTGACGTAGTTGGGTAACTTTTTTTTTCCTTTCTTCCTGCATAGGAACAAAGTATAGAAGGTATTAATAAACAGTTCAACAGCGAGTAAGAAAAAATGTAGTAGTCTAGTCCGTAAACTCTATTTAGATTTTATCTCTAGTACTTACAATGCTTCCCCCTCAGTTAGATTCATGATTGGTTGGCGTTTTCTCGGAGTCCGCTTGCCTCGTTCACATATCTGCGAGGAGATGGAGGAGCTCGAGCCTCGGGCAGCGAATCGAAGATGCCTTAGTGGCGCGGGATCGTCACATGGATCCTAGCAGTAATACTCAAGCTGAGATTTCTACTATGTAGATGCTTTTTGTATGTGGATTAGTCACTAAGTTGTTGGATGAATAACTAAGTAAAAATAAACAAACAACCAGAATTTTAGGTAGTTCACAGCCTAGATTGTGCTACTATCAACTATGACGATCATAGTATCATCTGAATGTCTATGAGATAATGATGCTACTAAGTACTAAGTACTATGTACCTGGAAGGAGTACGTCGGTTTTCGGCTTTATGCTGTTCTGTCTAACGGCCGAGTTGGATTTGGTCGGTATAGTCTTCTCTTTCATCATGACCTTCAGACTGATACGCCGGGGCTTGTAATGCCAGAAATTAGAGGAACCGATCTCAATGATTGGTCCCAATACTATACACTCAGATATGTTTCTCTCGAACTGCCACCACCAAAGTGTTGCTGCAAGTGACGCCCCTAGGTGACAACACCACGTGAGGGCTTCTACACATTGTTTACTTACTGAACATGCATCAGCTCTCATCACTACTCCTGCTTTGACTGACTATGACTTGCTGTTCACGTGACTAGGATTGTATATTATACCTTATATCATATCAAAACCTAGTCAGTGCCTAGTAGTCAGGTATATCACATCTATACTCCACCTGGGGTACCTTGAATGATGTTTAGGAGGTCGAGATGTTCTAGATAGTAGAGGAAATTCACGCAATATCCTCCGGTTCAGGTTTACGCATAATCGGAATCAGAGGCTTCGGTGGCCAGTCCCTAGAGTAATCCATCCACTCGAAGGTCGTTGAGAACTTGTGACGCCCCGAACCCACCCAAAAGCCTCCGTCTTCACGAGAACCAACGGGCTGTGATAGATTCTCCCGAGTCGGTAAGATCACGCGCGCACGAGAGTTTGGCGGTATCAACAGGTCCATGTGGAAGCGGTCTGCATCAGTCTCGATCGACCACCGGCATTCTAGTCGCCCATAAGGAGTATCGTACATGGCTTCAGCGGAGTGAATTGTAGGCCCAGGTGTCGGAGCGATCTGGATGTGCTTCCAGCCTGGGGCTAGAGGGCTGACGCCGGCTACTGTAGAGTGCAGCCAGTTGATGATCGAACCCAGGGCGTAGTGGTTGAAGCTGGTCATTGCGCCAGGGTTGATGGACCCGTCCGGGAGCATGCTGTCCCACCTCTCCCACATGGTCGTCGCTCCCATGGTGATGGGGTACATCCACGATGGGCGAGACTTCTCCAGCAGCATCCGGTAGGCGATCTGGGGATGTCCGCTCTTGGTGAGAGCATGCGTGATGATTGGAGTGCCCGCGAACCCGGTGGCAACGCGAAACTTGGCGAGCCGTACGAGGTGTACGAGACGTGATGCTGCAGCATGCGCTGCTTCGGGGGTGGAGTGAAGGTCGTACACAATGGCAAGGCTAAGCGCCGTTTGGGTATCGCCGACTAGCAACCCAGTGGCCGTTATATACTTGGCCTGGAACCTCGTCTTGAGTCTATCATAGTCCGCCCGGAATCGTGCGGCATCCTGGCTCTGGCCGAGGACCTGGCTGATTTCGGACATCACCGAGGTGATGTGCACGAGATAGGCATCAGCGACGAGGGTTCCGCTGGTGCGTGCATCCCCGGGTTCCTCTGGCGGCGCTGTTGGGTCTAACCAGTCTCCCAGTTGCCAAAGTTCAGGGTCCCAGAGTCCATCCGAGCCGCGACGGATGCCGCGATCGATCCAGGCGAGCATGCTTTCGTATTGACGGCGGAGGATTCCGCTGTCCCCATATGACCGGTAGAGGGCCCAGGGTGTTAGGACCACCACATCGTCCCACACGGCCTGCGGCGTATGCGGCCACAGGGTCTCACTAATGATATTGGGGACTGTAAACGGGGGCACGCAGCCATCTTTCTCCCTCAGCTGCTCGGCCGCGACATCTTGCAACCAGTCGCTCAGCATGCCAGCAGTATTGTAGAGGAAGTTGGCCGATGGGCAGAAAATCTGAATATCCCCGGTCCAGCCAAGGCGTTCATCCTCTGGGGACAGTCTGTAGGTATGGACAGGAAATTCCCACGCATACTCCACCAGGCATTGGTGTGGAGCTGATTGATCATTGGGTGCGAACAGGAAAACCATCCGCTGCGGGTCATATCAGTGTGCATCACGAGCGCCTTGATGTTGAGGAGCAGTGATCCATCGCTTTCTTCATCCCAACCATTGGCCTGGACGAATCGAAACCCGTGGAATGTATACTCAGGCGACCAATCTACCAGCTCTGTACCATTTAGAATGACTTCGTCGGTGCACTTGGCGTGTCGCAGGGGTCTAACCCCGAGCTCGCCATTCTCAAGCACTTCGGCGTGGATGAAGGAAACGCGAGAGCCCGAGGGCTTGTTCAACGAGCGCACGCGAAGTCGACCGACCAGGTTCTGGCCGAAGTCGATGACGGTGGCACCGGATGGGGCCTTCTGGACGGAGACTGGAGATATCTCCTCGGTGATACGGACTGGAGGAGCGTTCGGTGCCACCAAGGCCGCGGTTGGGAAGTCAAGTTCCCGGACGGCCACCCAGCAAGAGGCCTGGTCAAGCAGCGAGCAGTTCCAGGTCGGATTCTCTTCACGAGCATCGTAAACCTCGCCGTCATAGAGCTCACTCCGGATGATGGCACTGGGAGTACATGTCCAGGTGCTATCAGTACATATGGAGAATCGGTCTCCCTTAGGTCCAAGTTGGATCTCCAATTGTGCCAACACGGTCAGGCGATCGCCATACAGCTGTCTTCGCCCACCAAGGAAGCCAAGACGAGTGGCGTACCAGCCCTCTGCAACCTCTACCGCAAGGACATTAGGACCTTCAGCATTCAGGAGGGGCGCGATGTCGAATACTTGATAGTTCAAGCGATGGCGGTAGCTGGTCCATCCGGGGGCGAGACACTGATCCCCCACCCGATGCCCGTTGACGAAGGCGCGGTATACTCCAAAGCTGGTGATATAGAGTCGGGCCCTGTCGATGGTACTCGCTGCAGGAAGTTGGAATTCCTTCCGGAACCGCACCGGCCGCAATGGATTATCTGGCTGTGGATGTTCGGGGCTGGCAATAGGTCGGGCTACCCAGTCAGCGCGGTCGAGTAGTCCACACTCAATGGTCCGCCAGGGAGACCAAGCGGTGGCACAGTCACCCTGCGGCTCCTCGCCGGCGCTGCACCCGTATGCCCGAACACGGACCTGTGCGATTTCTCGGGATTGTAGTGGGCCACTGGGCCAAGGGACCAGCACCGATGCATGGCTGTTCACATGATCGGTTTCCTCTCGAGACCCGGAACGAACAACTTCCACTTCGTAGGCCGTCTGCTCCCAGTCGCGAGGACTACTGTCGGTGGTGAGAAATCGCCATGACAGACGCGGAGTCGCAGTTCCAATGCCAAACCCATTTGAGTGTTGCTCAACTGTAGGGGTTTCAATCAAGATCTGGCTGGTCATGGCCGGGGAAAATAAAAGGAGGAAAGTGAAACAAAAAGTGACAAGAAAGCATAGAAATACTTATGTGTGATGCATGCATGCCAACAAACCGCAAGTAGTCGCCTCTCGCGCATCATTCCCACGAAATCCCGAAGGGCTCGGAGTAACCCCGCATACTGTGTCAACCTCACCCCAGCACTAGACAGGAACCTTGAGGTTTCCTTATCTTCTTCCGAAGCATGTGGGGATTATCATAGAGTAGTATGGTAATTCTCCTTGTGAAATTGATTCCTGACGCTCCCCGCAATACATTGCTGTGATGATATTCGTATCCAGGAAGTATAACAGACAATACTGGTAGGAGAAGAGGAGAGAATACATAACTTTAGGCGAGCATAGTTTAGTTGAGTCACATGACTAGCATGTGTTGCTTTCTCTGGGAAATGCTACAAAGTACTTGGTGTAGTAGGAATACAATTCTAGAGGTTCCAAATGAAGGGCGGGTCTAGATCTTATGATCTTCGTCTCCTTAGCTCAGCTTTCAGGGAGAGGCAGTTTCTTGGTTCTTGAGTGGTCATACGTGTGAAATAAAGACCGTTGTATAAAGTGTATCGACATAATTTGCTTCGTGGGTATAGCTAAGTATGAAAGAAAAGATCATATTAACTCTTCATTAAATCGGTAAGTGTTGAACAGCCAAACTCAACAAATGCTCATGTCTCAGCAATCGCTCCAACCATAACATAGACTCATGCTCGCTATCTCCCGCAATGCACCAGGCTCCTGAACCCAACCAGCCCAAAAAGTCCAAAGAGAAAGAAAGCTCATCGACTCATAAGCGCTCAATGGTCGTAGTTGGAACCAAAGCAATGCTGCTAAGACGAGATAAGACAGAAAAATTACAAGATCTCCAGATCCTCGAATTCGACCACCAACCCTTCGTTCGCTGATGCCGCCGCCGATCCGGCCACCCCCGGACCATTGGCCATCGCCCACATCGTCCCGGTGCGAGGTAGACTATGCGGTCGACTGGCATAGACGCCCACGTGGACGAACTTGTCTTCTACCCCGTAGAAGAACCATGTTACTTCCCGCAGCTTCTTCCACGTGCTGCTCACGGCCGCTGGACTCGCCGCATACGGCACCGCTGATGGATCCTGGTACCATATCCAGAGCGAATGTCCGACTCGCTCTAATTTGATTCGTAACGAATGCATAGCCGATGGACCGCGATCGGGGATCGACAGTGGCGAGAGACACCAGTCCGCGCCGTCGGAGGTTGCGCTTACCGAGGATGCGTTCATCGTGCCCGAACTGAACTCCATCCCGGCCTTGACCCATTTACAGGGTCGTAACGGCTGAGGGTATCCGGGGCGGCCCGATCGTGGAGTACTGTCTGGCGAGAATGACTGCGGCGCGGCTCCGGCAAAGATCACCAGACCACCCTGGTCCCATTCCATTTCCCAGTCCGCCGTGACAGTGACCTCGGCAACTACAAATGGGCTCCGCAAGGATGTGAACACGATAGGAGCCGTTGCAGTATCCCGGTTTGGTGGCTTACGCCAAAGGTCCGTATTAGGGCCGGCGGTGAGGGTGAAGTATTCCATGCATGGCGGTAGCGAAAATGTCGAGGGCAGATTCAGCGCCGTAAAAGACGAACTGCTGGGGGGCATTTTCCTTATCTCCTCTCGTTCCTTCGAGCACTGGAGTAACCACTAAGAGACGTCCCCTGGTTCGTTGCGCGAAGCTTCCGTGCTACCGTGATGACACTAAGTAGGCGAGTCACTCAAGGGCCCTCTTATCCTTACTTTAGGTTTGCACTTAGGACTTTGGGCGGACAGCTCGTGGGAGTGTAATGAGGGATGCCCGCTGAGGTGGAGGGATGGAAGATGAAAGAGAAGAAGCGTGCGGTGTGGGCAAGATTC
Source organism: Aspergillus neoniger CBS 115656 (assembly GCF_003184625.1). Lineage (NCBI taxonomy): Eukaryota > Fungi > Ascomycota > Eurotiomycetes > Eurotiales > Aspergillaceae > Aspergillus > Aspergillus neoniger. Next base: position 118,890 of record NW_020291158.1, on the reverse strand, counting down.
AGTTCCGATTCCACCTTGAAGCAAGGGATTCCCGACCTCTTGACGACGTGCTCAAGGTCAACCTGCCGTTCTGGGCCCTGAGAAAAAGAAAGGTGAAGGCAGGGGAAAGGAGTCGGTAATCAATAAGCTAGTAGCAAACCAAGCCTGGTCCGGGCGCCCAAGTAGTGTCTGGGGGAAAAAGCAAAAACACAAATGATTGAAAACCGCTAGACTATGTCAGGGTCAGTTTGAAAAGAGTCCTTTAAAAAAAGGAGATGCCCTGAGGGGGGGTTGGTAAGGCGAGGATGGGAGACGTACAGTTAGCTGGCTGTGCGCTGAGACACGCACGAACAGTACCAGAACAAAGACTTATAACCAGTCCAACGCGACTGGCGGTGATCTGACAACATCCCAGCTAAAGAAACCAGCCCGTGGCGATGCCACCCGAAGGACCGCTTTATAGAAGAGTCAGGTCAGGGAACCAGCGAGCTGGCCCCAGGGTGATGGTCTGGGCAGAAAGAGCGATGTCCAACCAGACGAACCACGGCGCTGGAACAGGCGATCATTGCTCAACAGTATCCAGGAACCTGGGTAGCACGGCGACCCGTGCTTGCATCTTCCTTCCTTTCTTTGCTTTTCTGTGCCGTTCTCCTCTGGTTGCCCTTCGCTTTTCGCTTTTTCCTTATTTACTTTTCTTCTTTGCTTTCCCCTGCCTGGTGCATAGCGAAGAGTTCCCGTCTTTGCAGGTTTGCTATTCCAGCCTGGGCTCTGGAACTCGCCGTCCAATGCAGACCAGTTCAGGAGTGGCGGGTCATCCTGCAGCTTTGGGAGACAAACAGCTTTTTGGGGAGGACCACGCAAGTCTGAGTTGTGGGAGGGAGGGTCGCCTTGTTCAGGGCAGCTGAGTGTCCAGCTCCCATCTGCACGAAATTTCAAAAAGCCCAAGCGAGTCGGGGATTGGCTGTCAGAATTGGAGGGGGAGGATGTCGTGGAAGAGCTGAAGCCGAAGTGGAGGGAAAGTTGGGTTGTGCGAACGAGAAGGATTTAAGACGGGCAATTTGTTGCCACATCCACTCGGAGGCCACGATGGTCAGCAATCACCGCTCATCTTATCTACTTGCTTTCTCTTCTTCCCGTCTTCCATGGCCAGTCAGCCGTGATTCTATTTTGGCCTGCTTACTGCCGTCCGGGAGGCATACGCATGTGGCCCTTTCGGGTTGCGGGTGGTTGTGCACACCATCGCGCCCGTACCTCGAAACATTGGCCATGAATCAAAAGGGCTGCATCGCTGTCGCCTAGTGCACCATCCTATGTATGAACGTCCCCGAGGCCTGAAGAAATGCGGCCAGATATTAAATGGTTAATATGCTTACCTGCAGGTGCAGGGTGTTCTTGGTTTCCGAAGTCAGCACACCGTCATTGGCCTTATTCGGGGCTAAGGCATGGTGACTTGGAAAATACCCGTCGAACTATGACTTGTCACGATCCGAGGCGCCTGGGCGAAAAAGGCGTGATCCTCTTGACGAGGCTGTTAGCTTCTTGTCTATGCCCTCTCCGAAGACTAGCTTTATACATCCACCTGCCACTCTTTGGGCGACAGTCGGGGTTGGCAGGCGCCCAACTTGATGATAAAAGCGCTAGATCTCCGCCCGGCACTTGATGGCTGCTCTGAAGTGTGGATGGACTGCAATTATCCTTCACACCCGGTGAGCTTTTCTGGAAAACCAAGGGCATATCCCAGTTATACAGATCGATCGGTATTGCAATGTGCTTGTGATTGCTAACGTGCTTTTTCAGCCGATGAAACTAAAGCCGGACGGCATTTCATATCGGCCGGATTTCAATATGGACTTCGGATGTTCTGTCTAGACTCGCCTAATTTCTGGATTATAATAATTAGCAAATAGGCATATCAACGACTTGTCGCTGCGCCTCTTCACCCTTGATGTGTTACTAATGGTCAAGGGCATCTGGAGCTATACTAAGATCAAAGCAGGCATTTCAGATGTATAGGCATCTATTGTACACTCGGCACACTTTGCATATTCTTCTGAAGCACTCCGTATACATTCAACTGCAGCGATATTCCAAATGCAACATGGAATCACAATGTTCCGGACTGATATATGCATGGATCGGCGGGATGTGTGAGGATATAACATGGGTCCAACACTTTTTGTGACTGATTCAAGCCGGACTGCAGCACACCCTGCAGAGAACCTTGTGCTATTCAAGCATGGACAACTAGTACAGTGCTGCTCATTGGAGTACTCTGATGATCACCCCGACTAGTACATCTGACACTACTGACACTGCTACCGAATATCATATGACAGTATATATTAGTATTGACCAGCTGAGAGTAGGGGATACTACTCAACCAAATCAATTACATTACATAGCAACTTTTTCGATGACTTCCCACAGCAAGTAAAGATGTATTCAAAACCATATAACCAACCTACGAAACCAACATCCACCGTAGCTACCAACTGAATGTAATAATGTATACCCCCAACCCAACTACGGCACCCCACACCCCACCACGACGCAAAACCCGGGTGCAGTTTAGTTTAGCACTACCAACCAAGCAACTGGCGTCATCATCCCTCCAATACTCTCCACCCATCATCCATCCATCCAATACTTCCTATCCCGACATACTCCCATCAAACTATCTTTCACCACCTTTCACCATCTCAACATATAACTGCTCATACTCACTTCTCCCTTCAACCCGCCCCCACCAAAAGTAATAAAAGCAAGAGAAAATGGTCTGCGCCAAATGCCAAAAGAAACTCAAACAAACGGAGCTCGCCACTCCCGGCGTGAAACGCAAAACAGAAATGTACTATGGCTCACCAGCCACAACGCTCGGTGGTAGTAGCAGTAGCAGCAGTAGCAGTGGTGCTGGTGCTGGTGCTGCTGGAGGGAAAGCGAAGTCTAGTACATTGGGGAGCACGGGGATTGGGAAGGTATGTATATCATTTATTCTAGCATTCCTTATTTTTTACGACTACTACTATTGTTGCTACTACTATATAACGCGATGATGATACTTATGCTAATGAAATGCCAGAGCAAACTCCTCAGCTCCAAAGCTAAGAACCCCTACGCGGCGTATGCTTCCTCCTGTGAGGTTTGCAAAACCAAGACGGAGCAGGGGAGGAAGTATTGTCAGCGGTGTGCGTATCAGAAGAATGGTTCGTTTTCTTTCTTTTTACCTTACTATTGAAGCGTAATTTTGCTAACGCCGTATAGCGTGTCCGATGTGTGGGAAGGGGTTGACGGGGAGCTCGTCGAAAAATCAGCCCGCTATTACGGGGCAGAAGTTCAACTTGAAGTAGTCATCAGTTATTCTCTTCTGCATTTAAGATACCTACTTATGTCTATTGCCACTATAACTGGGAAGGAATGTGCATGGCGTTCGGTTGATTCGGGATAGTCTTAGGAACAAGAAAGGTCTTCATTGCAAATAGAAAGCGAAAAAGAAAACAATAAAAGCTAGTTATACATGACCGACGAGATGATATATGCAAGACTCAGACCTGCTGTACTACCAACCAAGGGCTACATCCCCTCGGAGAAAGAAACAAGTCCGCACAACGACAACTATCCATATCCATACACTACTACTCCATCACACCTAAGAAACACCGGCTTACCGATCGGCCAGCATGTTCTTGACGCTGGCGTAGTACTGCGGCTTCACAAACTTCGAAATCTCGTCCTTCGACAGCCACTTGAAGTCGGTCAGGTTCTGAGCATTTCCGGAAAGATCGGCCTGGCCGGCCATGATGCGCGACTTCATGAAGAAGACCTTCTCGCCTGCGGGGCCGGTTGCCAGCTTGCTCGGGTTGCGGAAGTTGTAGACGTAGTGGCCCACGGGGTGGTAGCCGACCATCCAGGTGTTCATGTTGACACCGGCGGCTTGCTCGAGGGTACGTTCGGCGGCCTGTTGACAGATAGCGTTAGCGCTCACTGCCGCTGCTGAAACACTGAGCAGAGTCAGCGGAACTTACCTGACGGAGAGTCTCTTCAGCCACAATAGGAGAGCTGGGGAACGTCCAGAATCCATCCTTGGACTGCACAAGGAGATAGAGAGTCCTCTGCAGTGCCCGGTTGAGGCTTCTCTGATCGTTCTTCTGGTCCGCCTCCGTCACCCGGGGGAAGGGTCTCGGGATCTCTTCCTTCTTGCTAGTATCCTGAGAAGTGGCATTGACCGTCGACTCCGCATCCTGCACAAGCATCTCCACCTGGTGGGCCGGGTCCGACTCGACGGCTCCAACGAGGAGTTCATCGTTCCATGCCTCCTTCGAGTACGGGTTGTACTTGCCGATGTCGCGTGCGGGGGTCTGGCGCTCGCGGATCTTGCGCTTCCAGTCCTCGTCGGCGGGCGTTCCACGCTTGAAGTAGAAGTATTTCGTGAAAGGTAGCTGGAGACGCTCGTTCAATCGCTTCTGGTAGAAATAGTACGCCTTCTCGAAGTCGGTAAGGTCGCGGGTGATTTGAGGGGGACGGGAGAGGACCACGCCGGCCTTGATGGTATGGATGGGCTTCACGACGGGGAAGGCTGATGCGGCGGCGGAGGGAGTTTCTGTGGAAGCCTGTGTAGAGGCCGTGGCGTAACTGCGGCGGACAAGCGTCTCTTGACAGCTTCTGCACACTCTGGGATCGGAGATCGCAGGCCCTGGAGCAGTCAGTACGGACACGCATTGGTTTTGAATTTCAGATCGGCAAGCACATACGCAAAAGCGACGCTACGCGCCTGGCACCATTGGACCCTGACGACATCTCCGAATGTGTTGGTTATATGCTGGGGTACTTGTCAACAGGTCCGGAGGCCGACGATATAGCGAGAAAAGTTGGCGGTCACCTGCGAGGGAGCGTCGGGACGGAGCTAGTCCCGACCGGGCTAGTATGTCATGTGACCCATCATTCCGCTTGATTTAAAAGTTCTGCAGTGCGGCCCATTTCTGTTCATTTCTTCTCTACGGCACCTTTCCTTATCATCACTGCGTTGAGTAACCACGACCAGTCGATCATTTTCCGGTGCTCAGAGCGGTTTTTGCGGCCATTTTTCGCTAGCGGTACCTTCTCAAATCAAGGCGTACTGTTAGATAGACGCTGCATACATTCATTCATACGGCTTCGCCTATGGAGACTGTAGCTGTTGCTATTTCATTATGCAAACTAGGTATTCTGGTATCTAGGAGCTATTATTATCGTAATTATGGAGTGTAGTGAGTGGTCAACGCTCATTGGGCATGTCGGCTGGCTTTTAAGAGGGCCTAGCCAATGTGGCATACCCTCTCATTCGTACCAAAGACGCGCAATTTGTTTCCATAAATCTCCCAGAATTGCGCGCCTAAGCGTGGAATCAATCGGCCCTCGTCGGCTTTCTTCTGTGTCTCAGGAGAGTCGTGGGGTGTTAGGGAAATTCTGGTTACCTCGCCAGCGTCCTTGCCGCCGTTGTCTTGGACGACTTTTTCAACTTCAATAGAGCCGAACATAATACGGACGTTGTTCGACTTGGGACCTCTAGGTAGGACGACAGTAGCCTCGAAGTCGCCGATGACCTGCTTCGTGGGCTCCTTGGTATTTTCACTGGGTTGAGGCGTCTTTGGAACTGTTGGCGGAATTCCGGAAGTTCCCCTGTCTCGGAGCTGTGCAGAAAGTTTTATGAAGACCTGAGCAGTGAGCAAACTATCAAAGCCGGCCTCGTGATCAATTGCCCGCGTATTGTACTTGGTAAACTGAGGGTGTATACCTGATTGACATTAGTGAGGAACGACAACATAGCTATTGACCTACTTATTGCTGGTGTTGGCTGTGCAGCGAGGCTGTCATTGATTTCCTGCAGGGAAGACCTGGGATTGATGGAGCCACAGTTGTGTGTAGCCATATACTTCGTATCCATCAACACCGGGAACATCTTGTGAGCCATGGCTTGGAAATCCTCCACACGGTCCGGGAGAGGCCCAAAAAAGCACCGACAAAAGTAAATCAAGTCCGTGAAGAGGTTGTGGCCCACTAGAATAGGCCTATTCTTCTGCAAACGCTGCTTCACCCTCCGCGAGAAGTCCTGAAGGGAACTTTGGGGGTTCTCCTTCGAAGACGACATCAAATTGATGAAGCAGAAAGGCTCAAGGTTGGTCAGATCGCCCCCAGCTAGCGCCTCCGCGATCCATCTGAATCCAGTCTGTTTCCAGATCCTTTCTTGTACCCATTTCACCCTCTGATCGCGAACGGCCTTCTCGCGCTGTTCGTCGTAGTCGATTATCTGTATAAATCCCGGCCTACTGACAGTCACCAAACTCGGATACTCCACTTCGATGAGCTGATGCACAAGCCTCTTTTGAAACCTATTGAGGTCTGTTGGCATAGATTTGGGGTGATTGGGTGGAGCAGGTCCATTAATAGGTCTAGGTGGCGGGATATTAAGGTAATTCTCCCGGGCCTGCTATCACGGTCAGAAAAGCAGTACTAAATGTGACCGAATTTATTACTTTACCAAGCGCCAGCCAATCATCTACAAGACGGCGAGCATCCTTTAGAAAGGCTATAGACTCATGCTCATGGTCCGCGACATCCAGAGAGCTGCGTGCTGTCGTGCGTTCATTTCTCTGCATGACCCTGGCCATTATTCGACTTTCCTCGTCTCTCGACAAGTAGGTGACGCCATTCTTGTATAGGTCTTCCATGCTGAACTTGTTTTCCAGGAGGAACTCGACGGCTAAGTAGATCGTATTAGGTTAACGGGATGCGGGCAGCTTTGAAACGAGCATACCACTGCTTTGGAAGGAACAATTTCGGTCTAGATCCAGCTTCCGGTCGATGATTGGGCTCAAGTATAGATTATATGGCTTCAAGGTGTACGTTTCTGTGATTGCGCTATTAACACACCAACCTGGAGTGGTGGACATGTGTGTCTAACCTGTCTCCGGATCCTCATGGCAGATAGTCAAGCCAACTTGTAGTATTTGGTATTGATCAGCAGAATTCTTGACTTCTTCATAGCGCTCTTGCAAGGTGCTTCTGCTCTTGGGAGAAGGTCCAAGACCTTTGGCGATGCCAGAGAATTCAAAGTCTATAGATACGAAACAACAGGATGCCAGGTCATCCAATACTCTGGGCAGGTGGTAGAAGAATGTTTGGGCGGATATATCCATGGTTTTCGGCAGTCCAACGATGCAGTAGCACCGTGCAAAGGAGAGTCAATTATATATAAAACTTGAAGAGTGGAAGTAAGGCAGATACAAGGGATGCGTATCTGGCTATTGTGTTAATGAATAGGTGAATCAGGACGGAGTAGTAGATAGGGGATCAGCCTAAACAAAGAATACTGTGAGATCCCCAGTCAGAAGCTTGTCATAAGAGTCGGAAGATTCTAGACCCGGTTGCACTGCAATACCAGAGAAGGAACAGCCGAGACACAAGCAACGAATTCCAGCAAGATTCATGAATGGATGAATGATGGAGAGGGGAAGATCGTCACTGGATTCCCGCGACTGGAGCTGTGCCTGGAGGCCTCAGGCGTGGAGAGTCTATTTTGGGGAGTTTCCGGCAGCGGCGTCCCGTGACATCAGACCCCAGACTCTCGGCCAGCGAAACGCATGAGCCGAGGTGATGCTGAAATCCCTCCAGTCCAAGCATTGTTCTTAGCCCAACTTAGTGTCACGCTGTTCCCTCTACCGTCCCAACCACCCAGAGCTCCAATTCGATCGCGTCCATTTATCTCTCGTGCAGTTTCTGCCTTTATTGATAGCCGCGCACGTTCCATTCGATTTCCCTTCTTTGATTCCTCTTTCCGATCCGTCGCATTTTCCGCTGGCGGTGAACAATGGCCGACGATAGTTCCTACATGTCGGCGTCCCAGTCGCAACTCCTCTCCTCGTCCACATCCTCATTGTCTCCCTCCAAGTTTTGCTCAAAAACGTATAAGAAGGCGTCAAATCTCTTTCTGACACTACGGTTACAAGAAGCACTTTCAGCCCTTGAGCCTGCGATTACGGTGGTCAGGGGAGCCGACGAGCAGTTCGTCAATGGCGATGATTCCGTCGCGCCCGTTGCTTCAGCCCAGCCGACTTGGCGGATTAAAGTGTGGAATCTGTACATTACACTCTTGAGCCGAATCATTGAATTAGGACCTGAAGAAGGCAAGAAGTTGTTTGGGCAGAAAGAATGGAAGGCCATCTCGACCACCGTTCGCGATGGTGAGATCTGGGAGACCGTTGTACGGACGGGGTATAGAGGCTTGGAGGGATCAGTGGATGCAGAAGTCGTATATAACCTGTCAGTCATCACGTCGAATTTCCAGCTACTTTCATTACTGACAATGGTCGTTTACCGCAGAGCAACCCTCCTGTTGAAACACTCGCCTTCACAGAAACTCAATCAACAACGACTCGAAACATACCTATCGTCTTACGGACAACCCAATCTGGATATATCAGACCATCTGACTAGTGGCTCATCTACACCGCGGGCAAATGGTGGTACGGATACCCCGAAAGACCTGGCTGTTAGGGTCAAGATAATCGAGCTGTTCACCCTACATGTTCTTCCCGCAAATGAAGAGTGGGAATATGCGCAGGAGTTCATCAACTTGAGCGAAGTTCTCGATGAGGACCGGAAGGAGCGATTTCTGCAGACGCTAGAAGGCCTGAAAGAAGAGAAACAGCAAGGGGAGCTGCGCGCCGCTGCCCTCCAGCGGGAGAAGGATGCTGAGCTAGAGAGACAAGCGCGAGAGGAAGAACGTCGCAGGGTAGAGGAAGCTGAGGCTGCTGAACGTGCGCAGAAAGCACATGGACGCAGCGGTAGTGAGGTGGATTACGGGATTGAGAAGACCTATCCCAATGGCAGCATTAAGGGCAAAGGGAGGTTCGCAGAGAAGCAATCCAGCAAATCAGGTACCTCCGCGGGTCGGACGGCCTTCTCACCTCCTGGTTCCAAGAATATCAAAAAGACCGAGAAGCCCGAGGCGCGGGCCAAGCAATCACGCGCACTGATCAACGTGGTGCGTAATATCTTGAAATACGTCAGCAAGAGCATCGCGGGCAACCCACTATCATTCGCGCGGACGCTTTTATTCATGCTCGGCATCATAGCCGCATTAAGCCGACAAGACGTGCGGGAGCGCATCCGGAGGATAACAGGCTCCGGTTGGCAGAAAATCAAGGGGACTGTCGGGATGGGAGTGAAAGTGAGCTACATTTGATGAGCAATAAATTCCGCTACTCTTTTCCCTTGTCTATATGCCTTTCTAGATGTCAAACGCCAGGGACCTTGTTTGACTGCGTGATTGGGGCACGCGGGTTGCCTTTATGTTATATACGATTCCTTTTCTATGTAAACTCTATGTGCTGAATGCTTGTCTATGCTTTATTACGATTACTTATTACCTTCCTGGGACAAACTCACACCTGCCCCTTTGCCCTTATCCGCCAGATCCTTCCCGCACGCAGCTTCGGACAGTGGACAGTCCATCTTCTCCCCATTCTCATTTGCATTCCCCTCTCCATCACACTCCACATCGCTCACACTAGCACTCTTCCTTTCAACCCGCCGATGCCACCACTTGAACATATGCACAAAGAAATGCGCCACGCAAATCTGCTCCGTGGTATACAGCAGCACAGGCACAGACGTCTTCGACTTGATATACAGACTCAACGGGCCCCACATGGCATAGAGGAGCGGAATCCCCAGCGCAGTACTCTTCGCCGGACCACAGAAGCACACGGCAATAGTCTCCTGAGGATTCATCTGCTGGAAGGGATAGAACGTCTTCCATTTCACCGTAAACGACACACCAGAGATGATCCTCGGCGGGCGAGAACAGTAAAAGCAAACAGCCGTAAGGAACATATACAGCGCAATGTTAAACAGAACCACGAAGATAATACTCGAAGCGGAAAGAGTCTGGAGCGCTCCTGTCGCGAAACAAGAAGAGAAGGTAGACCTATACATCACCGGTTAGCCAACCATTACTGTCCCGAGAATTATGCGTGTCAAATCAATCAACTTACCAGACCAACAGAATCAAGCACGCGGTGCTAATCTTCGCAATGCGATACTTGGCCAACACCTTGGCCACAATATCCGGCCAAACCCAGCGAATCAACTGACCCACCACCAATGGCAACAACACCGCCAGACCCAACTGCTTAAACACATCGCGATACATATCCGAGAGATCCCCATCCCCGGTTCTCCAGACATCAAACTCCTCCGACTTCGGCAGCAAAGTCACCGTCCATCCAGCGGTGATAAACGGGCCCAAGAAATTAGCGATAATGACCTCCACCAGCGCCGCGGCATCATCACCGCCCGCCGAGCGAGTCATGACAACATTCGAAGCAATAGTGGTAGGAATGCAAGCCAGGAAGATATACCCGGCCAGCAGAGCGCGATCGATATGTTCGTCTGGGTCACCGGCCAAGATAATATGCACAATAGCGAGGATGAAAGCCGGGATAACGAGGAACGATAGACCCTGGACAAGAACATGCAGTCGCCAGTTAAGGAGATGGATAATGAGCTTTTCTCGAGGCACGCTGAGACCGGAGATCAGGAAAATGAGGGCCATCGCGCCATAGAGAATGCTATACTCGGAGCGGATGATGCCGCCGCTCTTGGCGACATTGGGGAAATAGTAGGCCAAGACGCAGGCGACACCGATGCCGATGAGGAGCCATTGGTGGAGGATAAAGAGGGCGATGGCCTTGAGAGTTTGTGTTATGCCCCTGGTGGATGTGGGGTCATGGTTGGATATGGACATTGCTGCTGCTGCTCAGCTCATACGGGATGTATGTCGAATATAGGATATTTTCATATCTTGGCTTCAACGTTAGAAAAGCGATCCCAAATCTCCAAAAGAATAAACCAAATCAAGATATTCCACATACCAACATTGTCGCGTGGTGGAATGTTGAAAAAGAAGGGTAAAAAAAAAGAGCGCTCGGATCATGTCCGAGCTGGGGGGGCTGATAAACTGATAGGCTGAACGATTGTCCATTTTATCGGTTGCTTGACGCGATCCGGGGTTAGGACCACAATCAATAGCGCGGTGCAGCGTAACCTATAGAACAGATCAAAAAGGTATGAAAGTATTCATTTAGTATTTATACAGTTATTAGCGATAATGAGGAAACACAACATCTGAACTAGCGATATTGATCCATCCTGAAGGGGAACTCGAATCATAGTGGGGTTTTCCCATAGGCTTATTGGGATTAAAGATATCGGTTCATCCTTGGCATGGGTTTCCACAGTTGTCGGTCACGCTACTATTCGTCTACACCAACAGATCTATAGAAAATGTTTATAGTTCTGATGAGTCTCTTATAGTTGCTATTGGGGTATATCCCCGATAGAATACTAGTAACTTATGCCTCAGGCTCTACCCAGATAAGGCTGCATATTACTATGTCCCGCACTCTTACATAGTCTCAAGTCCAAGACTCAGATCGGAGAAGATTGGATTTCAGGTCCTTACACGTAGTATATACTACTAGTACATGAAGTGTACCACTATGTGACCAAATCCTTTCTACTCCGATACTGCACGTACATGTCTCTCCGATGGGCAAACCCACACCACCATTAACAGACATAAGATATGGCCATGGCTGGAATCACACAACAAGACAAGAAAGAACATGATAGGGACTATACAGGAAGACCCTCTACATTAAGGTAGAATAGAGCGATGAATAATGGAAAGCAGCAGAGATCATATGCTAGTTAACTAAAACTAAGAACAATCTACTGACTAACCGTCCAGTTATACTTTGACATGTGAAGATCTGGGGAATCGATCGCTTTCCCTTCTTTTTAGTATTTTATGTTATCGGTTAATCGCCTCTTTTTCTTTATCATTTTTCTTATTTGAAAAATAGACCATTTATTTTCGTCTGTTTTGGGACATGCCCATAGCAGAAATACATATCTCCTCGCAGTTCAAAGATTCTTATGTTCTTATTTCATAAGTTAAAATCTCTTAATAATCTCGTTATGTATGCTCGGAAGAATGACCTCCGGGGGGCGTGGGTAAATCATGAACCGTGGGGTAAACCTTCAGGAGAGGGGAACATGCATAACCCCGTGACTTGCAAAAAAGGAAGCAACGGAAAGGTAATATGCTAGCTGGAAAGGGGAAAATCCCTGGGGGTCACAAGATGAGAGGCATAGTTCTTTCTTTTGTTGTTCCTTTTATTATAATATACAGACTGTAATTATTATCCATTCCACACAGGATGAACATTTCCTTGCTATTAACAACTGTCGGCACCGACGGACGGAGAAAGGACCTCGGCTGAAGAACGACCCCAGGCTTGGCCCGGAATTACCCGTGGAAATTATAGAACTGGTGCACCAACTTCCTATCCCCCACACTTTAGGGTCACGGTCGTGTCTCGGGGGTAAAGAAAGCCATGTCACAAGCTAAGGCTTTCTATGTAGGTGTGTAGGTAGCTACTGCTGCTTACGACTGGCAGATGACGACGATATGCTGGAAACCAAGCCATTAGGGAACTCTCCAGCATGTGAAGAGTCCGGTCTTACCTGACATTTGGGAACCATGATCTCTGGTTCCGGCTTACCATTGGCACTCTGAGTTCATTTTTGGCCACGCCACCTTTGGGCCACAAGGACTGGAAGTGCCAATCTGCGCGCCGTTATTCGGAATGACTTTGTGCAGCTCCCGATGCCTCGGGGTGAAGTAGAATAAGTTCAGTAGACACGAGCAGCTTAACCACCACCGGGGAGATGGCAGCCGTAAGGGTATAAGTGATGGGATGTCCCCCACGTTAAGGGAAATTGTAAATCGTGGAGAGTCCAGAATCCAATCACTTGACTAGTTTCTTTTCCTTCCGTTGACCCTGTCCTAAGTTAAGACTCAAGGCGTTCGGTTGTTGGTCTACTGTGCGAAGACGGCGGCATTGCTTCCGCTCGTCCAGAGAAGCTTCCTCCGCTTCCCCGTCATAGCTCCCTCCACGCCCGGTACGCCTGGGCTAAAATCAATCCAAAGCGACAGCAAAAGCCGCCACTGGAGCCGAGCCCGTCTGAGATCCTCATTGCCGAGAACGGCCTTGCGAATGTTTGGGATCTTCCAGCTAAGCCGCTAATCAAGTGACTCCCTCACTCGCCGATTTAAATACCTTGGGTGGGCAGAGCCGAGGGACGTAGTTATACTTCCGTATCTCCCCGTATTTTTGGGCCTTCCTGTGAACCTCCGAGATCGTCCCCGTCCTTTCTTTTAATTAAAAAAATAATAAAGATCCCTGGACTCCGGATCGCTGGCGATTCACTCTTGATCTTTCTCTCCTCTTTTCCCCCCTTTTGTCAAAGTACTTTCGCTGCAAGCGATCGCCTGGAAGCTTGTCCCACTGCGTTGCCGGCTATAGCTCTTGCAGAAGAGCTTCTTACCAATTGACGGTGAAAACAACATTTCTGCAAAATTAGCAATTGTTCACAATGTCCGCAAAAACTGTACAAGGCCGCAATGGCAAGAAGCCAGCCTCCCCGGCTGTGAACCTCATCGGTAAGCAAACCCTCCCGGCGCATTGAGAGAGTACTGTACTAACTTGCGATTCAGCTGGTGGTGGTGCCGGTATGATGGAAGCGCTCGTGTGTCACCCTCTTGGTATGTGCTAAAATAAGTCAATTGACTGTCTCGGGTGAGAACTCCACTGACAGTATATGCCAGACACCATCAAAGTTCGGATGCAGCTCTCCCGCCGGGCCCGCGCACCGGGTGTAAGTGAACACCATGTGTGAAGCATTGAGTCACAGCTAACAGTCTGACAGGTAAAACCCCGCGGGTTCGTTGCCACCGGTGTTGAGATCGTGAAGAAGGAGACTGCCATGGGTCTGTACAAGGGTCTGGGTGCCGTCCTTGGTGGTATCATCCCTAAGATGGCAATTCGGTTCACCTCCTACGAATCATACAAGCAAATGCTTGCTGATAAGGAGACCGGTGCCGTGACCAGCAAAGCCACTTTCCTGGGTAAGTCACAATCCATAGCCCTTTTTCAGTGAGGTATGTGGAGGCTAACAGGGCTCCTTTTATTTAGCTGGTCTTGCTGCTGGTGTGACCGAAGCCGTGGCAGTGGTCAATCCTATGGAGGTTGTTAAGATTCGTTTGCAAGCACAACATCACAGTCTGGCAGACCCTCTCGATACCCCCAAGTACCGCAGTGCACCACATGCGCTTTTCACCGTGATCAAGGAAGAGGGATTCAGCACTCTGTATCGCGGTGTCTCCCTGACTGCCCTTCGTCAAGGAACCAACCAAGCTGCCAACTTCACAGCTTACACCGAATTGAAGGCTTTCCTCCAGAGAGTTCAGCCCGAGTACAGCAACACACAGCTTCCTTCCTACCAGACAACTTTTATCGGTCTGATCTCCGGTGCTGTTGGACCTTTCTCCAACGCCCCGATCGACACGATCAAGACGAGACTGCAGAAGACCCGCGCTGAGCCCGGTCAATCAGCCGTATCACGTATCATGGTCATTGCGAAGGACATGTTCAAGCAAGAGGGTGCTCGCGCCTTCTACAAGGGTATCACGCCCCGTGTGATGAGAGTGGCACCTGGTCAGGCCGTCACTTTCACCGTGTACGAGTTCCTGAAGGGCAAGCTGGAGACCTCCGGGTGGGCTTTCGTTGGTGGAAACTATGAAGAGTAAGTGGCTCCCATTGAAGGGATGGCCACTGTGTGTTCTCGAAAGCATTTGATACCATGAGCATGGTGGCGTTTTCGATCGCTGAGTTATCAGTATTCCCCTGTTTATATGTTTGAGGGTATTGGCGAGCCGCCAGGCGAGATCCACACGGAGTGGGTTGTATATATTATATCCGATTTCCTTGTTCATTTCCTATGTTAGCATACCTCCGTTCTTGGATAGAGTCAAATAAACCATTCAGAGAAGTTCATTGAATTCCGAGGGCGTAGTATAGAGTGAAAGTAGATACAAAACTTCCCACGTAGATAAGAAGAGGGCCGATCGCCCGGGGCAGCAACTGAGCCCCGCTAGAAGCAAGACACACCGCTTCTGCCCTTCCCCTCCGTCTGTCTCCCCGAAACAACCTTCCAGATAAACCCCTCGACTGCAGGAAGTAGACCGGCCGATAAGTTGCATCATCCGAAACGGCCAGGAGCTACTGCTGGACCTTGATTCACGATGCAGTCCGGAATCTCAGGTACATATCTACAAATCTCGTTCCCCTCGTCTTCCCCTTGTTCCTGACGATTACGACATCCCGCAACCGATCCCCTCGGACATGCCACCTTACAACCCCAAGTTACGCTCAACTCCAGCATTCTTTGCTAACTATACACAATAGTCTCTGATGAGCTTCACGAAGCCTTCAGGAACTTCGTCTCCGATGAATCCATCTTCTGTCTTCCCGTAACAATCAAGTCGGAAAGCCTGTCGCCCCTTTCCCCGGTTCCTTTCGCCTCTCCGAACGCCTTCTACCCATCTCTTTCCCAGCTCTCATCCGTCCTTGAACCCAAGACTCCCCTTTACCTCCTCATTCGTCGCCCTGAGGGTGGTTCATCCTCCCTTGTGGCTTTGACCTACATTCCTTCTAATGCTGGCGTGCGCGCTAAGACTCTCTTCGCCGCAACCCGCGCCACCTTGGCTAGGGAACTGGGAACGGAGAAGTTCGCTTCCACCATCTTCGCTACGGATGAAGATGAGGTCATTGGTGAGAAGGCATGGAAGGAGCGGGATGCAGAGAAGAAGGGTACCGCGGGCGGTTTCCGACGGGAGGATCTGATGGGCGAGAAGGAGCGGGAGTTGGAGGCTGTGCGGAGAGCCGAAGAGGAGGCTCGTAGCGGCACTCCGAGCAGAGATATCGGTATTGGTGGGACGTTCAACAGAGCAAACCCATTCGGTGGTGCGTCCGTCAAGATGAAAGTGGATGATGAGGTCAAGCAGGCCCTCGAAGGGTTACAGCAGGGAGGCCTGGTTCAGCTGGTACGTCCCTTCATGATCCTGCGATCAATGCATCTGGGTTATGTGTCTTTCAATTAGGAATCTAACTTCGCTTTGTCTAAATACAGGCCATTGATGTCCCGACGGAGGCGATCAAGGTTGCTGCCGCTGAGTCCGGAGTGGAGGCGAACTGCGTCCAGTCACACATCCCTTCGTCTTCTCCCCGGTACACACTTTACC
Source organism: Aspergillus neoniger CBS 115656 (assembly GCF_003184625.1). Classification (NCBI taxonomy): domain Eukaryota; kingdom Fungi; phylum Ascomycota; class Eurotiomycetes; order Eurotiales; family Aspergillaceae; genus Aspergillus; species Aspergillus neoniger. The sequence continues at coordinate 102,725 of NW_020291158.1, read as the reverse complement.
ACTACCCCGACTCCGACGTGGTGATCTTCATCTATACCTGCCCCTCGGGTTCCTCGATCAAGGAGCGTATGCTGTACGCCAGCTCCCGGATGCATGCAATCACTATGGCTGGCGATCAGGGCCTGAAGATTTCAAAGAAGGTAAGAGCTGATTTCAAACGCTCGATTGATTGAAGAGTCTTCCTAACACAGCACGCAGATCGAGGCATCCTCGCCCGATGAGATCACGGGCGAAAGGTTGCATGAAGAAGTCCACCCGCCCCAGGACAACGGACCGAGTCGGGGATTTGCGAGACCGAGACGTCCGGGTCGGTAAATCTCCGTGCGTGGGTAGATGACCCCGTAATTTCTTGTATATCCCGCTCTATGATCCGCGATAGTATATAGCCCCGGGCACCTGTGACCGAAACACCGCCGGTACAAATCTCCTCTCTCTTCTGTAGCTGTAGCTGTCTCACACTCAACAACCATTCATATTCGCCCAAGCCACCCCCATAAGTCTGCAGAGCTCCCTAAGACCAGGAGCATACGATGCAGAGAGCAGACGTTCTCGCCCAAGAGCCTAAACGCGTGGCGAACAAGGAAAAACAACACCCAGCCCGCATCAATGATTTCGAAAACTTTTCTTTTGGTAGAATAAATCCGTCCTCGAACTTCCCAAGTTAATAATCTTCGGGCATCCGTCTCGATCCTTCTCGAGTCGCGTGCACTCAAAGCAATAAAAGGCATCACTGATTCCCTCTCCACCACACACGATGCACTTGTTCTGGTAGTTTCCGAAGGAACACTCGTCGCAAATGCGGACCAGGGTCGTGGGACGCACGTAGGAGTCGCACACGGGACATTTGCCGTCACACTTATCGCACAAGCGGCCGATAGAGATACCGGGCTGCTTGCGGCACATGACGAGATCGGGGTGATGGCGAGACATGGTGGGATTATGAGATTAGTAGCTCTTTTGTGAAGGTAGGAGAGACGCGACGAGTCGTGAAGAACGAGGAAATAACGAGACAAATGTTAGGTCCGCTGTCGAAGAAAGCTGCAGTTATTACGAGCAGTTGACGCTTCGTAACGATACAATGTGATATGTCAGCAGCGAGACAGTAGAAGGTAATCGAAGAGTCTGGGTCGGGGACACACAGAAGAGAGAGGTCAGAGAGGGAGATGGAACTGGAAGAAACGCTCTTTCGGGGCGGTCTGGTGGTCCGTGCACGGGCCGTTGGAGTCCCGCCGCGCCGGGCATATCGCGATACCGAAACGAAGGTTTGATTGAGAGAAGCTGCAAATGAATACCCGGTGACTTCTGTCTGGTTGTTTTTGCGGAATGTTTTGATTCGAGTTGTGTGATACCAAGTGTCTATTCTTCTGATCTTACAAGCAAATTTGTTCTCATTTGATTGATTGATTTCTTATTTGCTTCTTTCCTCACCTCTCACGGCTTCTCCTCCCTGCCAGATATGACTGAAAGGTATATATTATTTCGCTGCCTACCCTGACTACTTTTCTTAACAAGAAACATCCCTGCTAACATGGGACATTTGCATGGAAATACAGAACTCTCGCGTCGGCCGTCGCCCTCCCCGACCAGGATACTACTACAATTCCGTCCCCAGAAGCAGGGCTAAAGCGGCGACAGTCGTCAATTACGGATCCTGATTCGGAGAACAAACGCCGTCGTCTTAGCTCACAAACGGACAATCACGATGACACCCAGTCTATTCCGGATCGCAAACAGGCCTCACCGGATGTAACAGAACGGAAACCGCGGCGTGGCGCAGGGCGGGATGAAGAGCGCAAACGCGGCCAACGACTATTCGGTGCTCTGCTGGGGACGCTTTCGCAGAGCTCGACCTCGGCGGCCCAAAAGCGACGTGCGGATATTGAGCGACGACAACAGGATAAGTTGAAGTTGCAGGATGAAGAATATGGAGAGCTGAAGAAGAAGAGGCGGGAGGAACGGGCGGTGATTCGGAAGAAGGAGCAGAGGTTCTACGAGGAGGAATCGGTGAGTTTTGAAATTCCGTATTCCCCGGGGATGATCAGATCATGATGGTGATTTGCTGGGTTTTTGGTTTGCTGCTCGGTTTATGTCGTGCAGGCGCTGATGGATGGGTGTCTCAGATGCGCACGCGCCACTCGAATATGATTGCGATGGCTCATTTCCTTAAGACGAGGACAGAGCCGGTATTAGTATGTATCCCGAATTTATGGTTTTGTGGCGTTGGTGCTTGAGTTTGGAAGATTCTGACTATTCTATCTGCAGTACTACAAGCCGTGGCAGCTAAGGGCGGAGGATGAGGATATAATACAGGACCAGATTAAAGAAGCGGAAGCTACTGTCGCAAGAGAAGTGGCGGAGTTCGAAGCACGCTATTCGTCCCACGAGGAGAAGAACCCCGAGCAGCAGGAGGAGAAGATGCAGGAGGCTGAGCATGAAGAGACCCAGGAACCAGCCTCGGTGTCCGAGTCAGACGCCATGGAGAATAAGAGCGTCGCTCAAGCGTCTTCGGTGACTATGGGAGCTGAGACAACAGCCGACGGAGGCTCCGAAGAAGCCAAAGCCGAGACCTCACCTGCTAATGACAGCAATGTATCTACTAGTATGGACCATGACCGCTCGGATATCCATCGACACGACGATGATGGCGGTGAAGTGGAGGAGGACCAAGAAGATACGGTAATCTATTAGCAGCAGAAGCGGTGACACTCTCTCTCATTCTTCTTTTTATTTAATTCCATCATATTCTATCATATCGAGTAGCGAATTGCAATGTCGACCGGAGGTTGAAGGCAAGTCTATGCTTCTCCTCCTTATGTACATTCTTAGTGTCTGCATCGAGTAAGAACCGAGGCATTTCGGCGGGAAGGCCGGCGAGTTCCCCCCTTCGGCTGGCTGAACACAAACAATTCGGCGGTCACCAATCAACCAGGGCGAAACTACTGCCAGGAAAACAGGTTTATGTGTACCGGAAATGCCATATTACTCGTGCCCAATGGACTCTGTCGCCTCATTTCCTGTAGTTAGTCTTATATTAATCGATCAGTAGCCCCGGTTGCACGTGACGGGACAGCTGGCGGGGGTCTCCATAGGGTACCATTTATAGATCCTGGGAAAGTCGGTATAGCAGCATGCAACTTGCCTGAACACTTCTTTCATTCCATCTAAATCTCTTCCTGCAGTAGACATTCTTGTCAGTACTTGAACATTGCAGCTTCCATCCAACAGTTGTTCCGTCATGACCGTGGACAAGATCGATGTAACCGGCGACCCGAGGGTCGAGCGCCGCTCGGCAAACGTCAATGGCAAGACATACGGTATGTAGGAGATGCAGCACATCTGATGCAATTCAAAGGACGGATTGCCTGCAGGCTCGATAAATCCTCAAATCATGCATCATTATTATGATTATGCAGCACAGCTGTCCCCTATACTTATCTACTAGATCTAGATAGACTAGAAGCTGTAACACATGATTGCTGATATATATCGCAGGCTACCTCTACAGCGAGCCCGAATCAGGAGTTTATCGGGCAACAATCTTCCTCGTGCGTGATGCCATCCCAATCAAGAGTGACTAGTGATATATATCACATTGAACTATCATCTAAATCAAACAAGACGATCTAACTACTATCTGCTGCGTACAGCTCCATGGCTTCCCCGACCTATCCATGGGATGGCGCTACCAAATTCCCATGTTGATTTCCATGGGTCTGCGAGTCGTCGCGCCAGATTGTCTAGGATACGGCCGAACAGTACGTGCCATCATCACCCTCAAAAACACAAGACATCAATATTTACGAATTAAAAGGACGCACCCGAAGAAATAGAACTATATTCTCATAAAAGCTGCGCCAACGACATCAAAGAACTCGCAATCCAACTAGACGCTCCCGAGATCATCCTCGGCGGACATGACTGGTAAGTACTCACCTCCACCTTGAAATCCAAGCAATCTAGTCCGCACTATAACAGCAAGCAAACACATAAACCAAACACTGAAACCAACAGGGGCGCCGCCCTCGCCTACCGCGTCGCGCTCTGGCACCCGGAGCTCGTAACGCACATCTTCACAGTCTGCGTGCCATACGCAGCGCCAACCCGGAAATACCTCGCACTAGAAGAAATGGTAGAGAACATTGCGCCGCATTTCGCGTACCAGCTGCAATTCCGGAGCGGGAATCTTGAAGATGTCATCTTTAGCAAGGAAGATATCGAGAAGTTCTTGTCGGCGCTGTATGGCGGTCGCACGGATGATAGGGACGTGGCGTTTGATGCCGAGTATGGGGTTTTGTTGGATCGGATGGAACTTGTCAGGCCGTCGCCTTTGTTGAGTGAGGTGGTGAGTCTATTTCTACTTTCTTCATATGAAAGAAGGGAGTGGGATGGAGATGCTAATGTGGATGACATCCAGGAACTGGAATACTATGCGAATGAATTCTCGAGGAATGGGCTGAGAGGGCCGTGTATGTTCCAACCATCCCTATTCCCATTACCGCTCAATCCCTAGTGTAAAGAAAACTACTAACAAACACACAGTAAACTGGTACCGCACACGAGAGATAAACTACGAAGAAGAGCTCGCCATCCTGAACGCACGCATCACGGCCCCGTTACTATTCATTCAAGCGCTGAAGGACTCCGCGCTGCCGCCTCATCTAGGAAAAGGAATGACGAGGACGGTGCCGCATTTGACGTACAAGCAGGTGAACACGGGGCATTGGGCGCTGTGGCAGGAGCCGGAGGAGGTGAATGAGATTATTGCGTGGTGGTTGAAGGAGGTGGTGTTTAAGAGTTTGAGGATGTCGAGGTTGTGAGCTTTGATTGATTCTGATGGGGGTGGTATGTATGGGTAGTGCTGAAGTGTACCTTTTTGTACGCATATCCTGCTTGATTGGTTGATTGTATTCTTAGGTCTCTTTTGGGATTATCCGCTGGGCGGGATTATATTGAGGATTGTTTGGGATTTACAGGTTATTGAAAATGGGTTACCAGTACTAGGATCAAGTCATTTATATAAGTAACATGGAGGTCGGCATATGAGAGCTGTTCGAACAAGCCGCGGGGCAGTTTCACTGGCAAGTAGTATTATTAACAACCAAGTAAATATCTATAAACAACCAAATCAAGTCATGAGTAGCTATATAACAAAATCTTGTTGAGAGTTCGTCCATCGGCCAAGGCCACAAGCAAATCAATTATCAACGATCTGAGTCTCAATATGACACCCGACCTTATCCCAGCGATCAATGAACTCCTGACCCAGCGTAGCAGTAGTGACGATACCACAACGAGACACCTTCTTCACCTTCTCCTCGTTCTCAAGAATCGTCATGGCTGCCTCAGCCAGACTCAACCCAGTGAACTCGTACATAGTACCCTGGTATCTCAACTTGCCCAGCACGCGCTGAGGCGTGGGGGTATCCTGGTCCGCAGTCGCGACGGCGCGGTACTCGACGAAGTCGTTGACGGAATCCTCAAGGGTAGGGCCGGTACCCGGAGTGTAGATGTATTTCCTGACGAGGGTGCGAACCGGAGGCAGGAGTAGAGCCGTAATAGCGAACAGGAACGTATAGTGCCAGAGGATTCCGGTGAAGGCGTTCCTGGCACGGAGGAATTGTTTGAAGTAGAATCGGGGTCCGTAGAACTCTGGCATCAGGGTACTGCTGCGGTGGACGGTGGTGGTGTCTGCTAGGCCTGATGGAGAGGTGGTCAAGATACCCATGTCGCGGACGGATCGGATACCGAGTAGCCTCGCCCATAGCGGCTCACGGGGGATATCTTTCGGAGGGGCCGATGCGGCCAGCGCAAAGGGGGTGGAGATTTTGCGCATTTCGGAAGGTGGTACATTTTCAAAGAAAGTGAGAACGGTGGAGAGAGTGCCGCCGCTTGCTCCGGAGGATCTGCGAGGGTTGAGGTTAGGATGTATTGGATGGCCTATTGGGGTAGGTGGTGTCTCTCACTTGATCTCGTGGATGTCACCGGTGATTGATCTGGTGTGGCAGGATAGATCTTCGCGGACTCGCTTCACTGTAGCCCAGGCGAGCAAGTCTGCAGGTGCGCTTTCGATGCCAACGCAAGGGATGATCTGATTGATAGTTAGGTTGTTGTCGTATTGTGGAGCCGTGAGGATAAGGTACATACAACAGCACCGTTCGCTTTGGCAGTTTCGTGGTATTCGCCGATGATCTCCTTGACCCAGTGTGTCTCTCCGGTACTGCTTCGGTTAGCTATGCATTGGTGGACTGGTTATACAGAGGCAAACTGACGCATCGACGTAGTGAGTTCCGTTGCTGGCGCAAGCTTCAATCACAGGCGTGGAGTATAGACAGTAAGGACCCACGCAGTTAATGATAATTCGCGTCTTTTGGACCAACGGGTGCAGCTCTTCACGGTTGAGTTGCACGGCGAGGAGGTCTACAAGCAAGTCAACGGTGTGTTCAGCCAACAGACATGTAGTATCAAGTACCTGGCTCGGCACGATCCGGGTTCACATTCTTCAGCTCTTTGGCGATATTCTCCAATTTGCTGAGAGAACGACCAGCCAGAGCCCACTTCAGGTTGGTGGGAAAGTTCTTGACGATGTGGTCAGCACAGAAGCGTCCTGTATAGCCCGTGGGCCCCAGGACGATCAGATCATATTGCTTATTGGATTCCATTTGATTGTGAGGCTTTGTCGGCTATATCGATTTGTGATATACGAAGGAGATGCTGGATAGCAGATACAGGTAGGATACAAGCACTATGCAAATTATTTGACCGCCACGGATTGAATCTAGGGGGGATTCCTGAATGCCACCCAGCCATGACGGCGTTGCTGAACAGCGGTCCTGGGCTAACCCGATGTGAAGAAACCTCCGATGAGAGGACCGAGGCATGTGGTTATGCTTAATGCAGTAATGGGATGAGGGGGCATTGTGTAGTTCATTGTAGCTGTCTCTAGCATATGAAAGAGTTTTACTCGCTTCTGTTCAGTAATCAAAATCAAGCAAGGGTCCTAAAGAAGCTATACAAAATCCTTGTTGCTTACCATGAGGTAACTATTGCCGACTAGTTACAAAGTGGTTAGTAAACTAATTAATTAGTTGTGTTATGCTGTGTCGCATTACATAATCTTCCGTTTGTGTACACACGTGCGTGGGGGGCTGCTGGTTCGAGATACATGCGCACAGTACGGCGCAAAATGACGAACATGGCTATGAGCAGGAAAGTAGATGGATTGAAAGAAGTTACGAAGCTCTCTATAGATTAAATCGTATAGTTTTCCACAGTATGATAAAGTATGCGACTACTAGAGTAGCCAAGTGAATACATCATGGGGAGCATCTGCATTTGAAGGGGTGCACGTGACCGAAGTTCCAGCCCTAAGCGAGCCCGCCCACAACCATTCCCGCCCGAGTAGAAAGCCTCAGTCTCGATTTCGACTTACCGCACTGTTATCATCTTCGACCTCAACAGCCGCACAGAGACAAGATGACGAAGCGCACCAAGAGTATGTGCCCCTTTTGAACCTCTACAGAACGACTGATGAGGTTTTGAATTTATGAACGACGAATCGCGAGACTAACATTTATTGCAGAGGTCGGTATCACGGGTAAATATGGTACCAGGTATGCAGCCACGGTTTTCCACCACGAAGTCTTGAAATCGGGATGAAGTCGATCGAGTTTTTATTTCCCGGAAATCGAAGACGACATATTCAACCTCGAATTTTGCGATACAGAAAGATCGATATTGACGATGGTTTGATAACAGATACGGTGCCTCCCTGCGTAAGCAGGTGAAGAAGATGGAAGTGTCCCAGCACGCCCGTTACATCTGCACCTTCTGCGGAAAGAACACCGTCAAGCGCAAGGCTGTTGGTATCTGGGAGTGCAAGGGTTGCAACAAGACCGTCGCCGGTGGTGCCTACACTGTCTCGTAAGTACCAACTCTGCTGTTGCCGCTGCTGCTTTGGATAAGCTGCGTCTTGGGTCCAGTGCAATCTCCATCTACTTGGACTGGGCCCCTGAGAAGCGGGCATGACATGGATGCTAATCGCTTGGATTGTGTTACAGTACCCCCGCCGCCGCCGCCACCCGCTCCACCATCCGTCGTCTCAGAGAAATCGCGGAGGTTTAAATGTGATAATGGGATTACTTTTTTCTATTACGTTTAAATCAAAAAATGAGAAAATGAGATCTGGAGAATTTCAATGAGCGAATGTCTCTTTCCACGAAGCCCGCTAGTTCGATGTTGGTAACGCCAACTGCTGTCGTTTGCACAAGGAGTTTTCTTCACCAATAGATTTAAATACCATCGGTGATTCCAGACCTTTCACCCAGTTCCATCGAACCAATTAGTCGATTTACCGGATTTATCGGATGAACCTTTTCGTACTACCACTCTTGTTCTGCACTTGGAAACAACGGAGTAACTTGTGATTGTGCCATGCCATCTGATGGACTCGTTTGTGGTAGCATGTGAGTATCTCAACAGGGGATGTTGGGTTCAGGTTGATGGATGTCCACTCGATAATTCTTGGGTTGAGTGTGTAGGGAGGCACCGCCAACCACCGCATTTCCGCAAGGATGTAAAGGAAAACGCCCCCCTCGTGCATTTATCGACATGCATGCATACTATCCATATGTGCCAAAGTGGTCTTCCTTTTGCTTGATCACTCATATAGAGTTCTATCCGTAGCTTGTTCGGACAGGTTGCTCAAGACGGTCGCAAACCTTAAAGAAATGTGTTCACTACGTATCTGTTCCTTTTCTTTGGTTATTTTCGTTTTCTCGAGCTACCACTAGGGACGGACCGTTGTGTCAGCTAAATATATCAAGTTAACTAATTATTCGTCATTTTTTAGGCAGATAAGAAAAGGTCATTCGGGAGTTCGCACTACTATACACTAACTACTTAATCCTCATGGAGGGGGGGAAGATCAGGGTCCCACCGACCCGTGGACTTTTCTACTAGCTTTTTCAGGGAAGAGAAAGAAAGACAGTCAGCTACTAAAGCAGAGGGAGGGAACCAACTAACTAGGAAGAAAGAGGCTTGCTGAGACTAGAGATGCAAAGGTACTCAGCTGGTGCTGCAAGGGCAAGGCATTTTTCTCATTCATCATTCAAAAAAGAGAGCGCGCGGGTGACTAAGGCCAGGCGACGATATTCAATGAAGATCATTGGCTGGACCAAGGCCGGTCACGTTGGAGGCCAGACTGCATTGCGTTAGGCTGGATTTCAGGTCCACCTTCAAAAGGCCGGTTGCTTTCTCCCCACATCACTCGACCTGGCTCTCTCTCCCCTTCTCCTTCCCACTCCCTCTGCCTTCCTGTCCCTTCTGCCGGTTGCTCTTCATGCCTTCTCTCAGCGTCTCTGCAGACAATTGTGGCACATCACCTTCTGTTAATGTCCGACACCTGTATTGTGTGCTTAGGAGACCTTGGCGAAAGCGCCAGCGATCCTCTTGCCGTCGCCGCCGAGGCCGCGCCAAGACTTGACCTCGGGGCAGAGGGCAAGTCGGCGGATACCTCTCTCAACAACCATGATGGCGTAGATGGCACAGAGGACTCGGGTCAGATCGCTCAGCTCCTCCCTTGTGGGCATATCCTGCACAATAACTGCCTGAAGCCCTGGGTCGAGCGGGCCAACAGCTGTCCGATATGTCGTCGGAGTTTCAACATGGTCGAACTAAGTGACCGCCCTGGTGGTAAGTTCATGATAAGTCCCTTTTCTTTCTATTGACCTACCTACATGGTCATGGATGGTCTCTATTTTCTTCTTGTTCGTTACGTGTGTATCTCTGTTAACTGATCTTTGGCTTCGCTCCAGGTCCCGTCACATCGTCCTATGCCGTTCAGGATCGAGTTCAGCAAGCAGAAGTCGACCCTTCGATGATCATTGAATATATAGATGATGATTTTGCGGATTTTCAACCTTGTCCAATCTGTGGGGACGCAGACAATGAAGAACTGCTTCTCCTATGTGATGGCTGCGATGTCCCCTCTCACACATATTGTGTTGGCCTCGATTCTGTCCCGACGGGTCCCTGGTACTGCGCACGGTGTGTGACGCAACGTCGCCTCGGGCGGTCTCCTGAGACTGCCGAGTGGTCTTCCCAGACACAGGACAGGCGTGGCCGTCGCACAAGAGCACAGCGACGCAGACTGCAGAGCAGGAACCAGCTCAACTCGCTGCACTGGGCTCGCGTGTGGCAATCTGTCTGGGATCATCTGAATATTGACTTGGACTTTCCATTTGATGATGACATGGCTGCCGAGCGCGCTCGACAAGAGCAGCGCAGGGAAGAAGCCCACCAACGTGATTTTCGAGCCTGGCAACGTCGCTTTGAAGTTGCCGAGCAGCAGGGCGGTGGCAATCGGTTCCGAGACACTGCCGCTCTACTGGATATCGAGGCGCCTCGCCCGTCGCGGCCCCGCGTTCCTCGTGAGCCCACCCCAGAGCCCGAGTCTCTTGAAGAGATGAGGGCCTGGAATGCTTTCGAGCGTGCCCGTGAGATTGAGAATGACCCAAGCGCGGCCCGGAAACGTAAGGAACCGACGTTGTCGCCGTCTCCTGAACCTACCGAACCTGAACGCAAGTTGAAGCGGCCCCGAACACGAAGGGCCGAAGACCTGGCAGCTCGGGCGGTACAGAATGGTGAATCATCGAGAGCTGCTAGTGCGCAGGCCTCTGCTCGGATCAATGCCGAGAGTTCGAGCGAACCGAGTTTCCTTCAATCCCTTCTAAAGGAGGTCGAAGAATCGTCCAACCCGAACGGGGTCACTTCCCATGGCGCTTCCGGTCAATCATCCATTGCACCCACCGATCATACGACCCCAGGCCCCTCGTCGCCTTCCATCTCGCCTGCCCCATCTAACCATTCTTCCCCGCGTCTGTCTTCCGTCACACCGCCTCCAACCCTCCGAGGCAGGCCCATGTCTCCACTACAACTGGGGTCACCAGCAGACCCGTCCTCTCCACCTTTTTCGCCAGATGTGTCGCCGGTTGGTTCTGCTCGGAGTGCCCAAGACGATCACTCGTCTCAAGTCCCCACTCGCCGCCCGAATCGTCGGATACCTCGCTCTGCCACTCGATCAGCGGCTATCCGTTCCGACGACAGCTCTCCTAGTCGTCCCGGCTTGTCCCTCAAAGTCAAGTCCGACATACAGAAGCTGGTCGGTTCATCGCTTAAGCCTTACTATCGTTCGAAGATCATCACGAAAGAACAATACACGGAAATCAATCGAAATATATCTCGGAAGCTGTACGAGCGTGCGGGCGACGTCGAAACGCTCGGGATCGGGGCCAAAGCCACGCTGGCTACCGTGGCCAAGGACGAAGTAGAGAAGGCCGTTGATGCGTTGAAGCAACGCCACGACCTCAATGACTCTGTTGATGAAAGCTCTTGATACTTGAATAGCGTCTTGCATTTCCCGGCGTTTTGCAGCGATTAATCTGATTCCTGTGGGAGGATAAGGGAACCCGGCGTTTGTTTTTCTAGTGACAACTCCCGTTTGGCCGGAACTCGCACGGGAGGGTTGGATACCCATTGAGAAATATACTGGCCGGCTGGGTGGCGTATGTTGTCCACCGCATACTGTAGCATTGTCTTGCATTTATTATATACCTGAGTGATATACTATGAATGTCATTTTGCTGGCCGTCCAGATCCTAGACGGCCAGCGTGGGCAGTACATGCGTCGTTGTGATTCTGCGACGTAGCACAGACACAGCAATGTAGACCTACCAGTAGTCCTCACCGCTCCAATTGCAACAAGAAACCACTGAAACCCAATCTTTCGATTCTAACAACCCAAATTTGAGACCAACCACCACCAGGTGCATCTCCATTCAATCTGTAACATCAGTCCCACACTGCAGAAAAGTAAACATGAAAGTAGAGTACGTACGTAGTACTATGTATAGTCACCGCTAATTGCAACCGATCGGACTCACCCGCCTAGCATATATCGTGTATCGACTGATCACATCACATCACATCATATCATCCTCTCTGCCTCTCTGTCTCTCTGCCCTCTCGTTCTCGCTTAAGTATCACGGGCAGCTCGGATATGCGGCCAGTGTTCTGCATGCACGGGTTCCCAACCAACCACCATAGATCCATCGGGTCGTAGGTTGCCGGAGCAGTTAGCTACTGAGCTATTCTGGGTTATTCGTAAACAGACACTACACTGTAAATAAATCGGCTAGCTAGGCTACATACGCAGTTACTGACCGGTTCGCATGATCTCGAACTGCCTTAGGAGGTACTTATTATCTAGTAGTAGCTGGCTAGGTATCAGTGCATGCATGCATGCACGCTTGCATGGGAAGATTGGGGCGTAGGTAGGGTTCGGGGTTTGGTTTCATGATATACTTACTACATACATACATATTGTACATAGTAGTGTGAGGAGGAACCTAGACAGAATCGACCAAAAATAGTAGTCGTCAGATAGAACCCTCCTCACCCTCAAAATATGTACTCAGAACAAGAGTTAATTTTCCTAACTAGACAGTTAAGATATAGGAAGGATGCGGAAGAAAAAGAAAAAGATATGCGACACCTCTGGGACTCGAACCCAGGCGGGCGAACCCACAGGCTAATCAGCTAGTACGGAGATGTAGTAGCAGGCCTGCGCCTTAAACCACTCGGCCAAAGTGTCTGATTGGTTATATTCTTTCCACTTCTTAGTGAAATATATACTGTACATCCATTAAGTAAAGCGAAGTTGATCCACAATCATTCAAGCTCTTCTCTTTGTTCCATGGTATCGGACATTGGCATTATTGATTGCTTAGCTTAGATAGGTTCGGTTCGTTGTTTAAACTATGGGTAGTTAAGGGTTTTTTTACTAGTTTTCTTGTGTGTGTGTGTGTGTGTGTGTGTGTGTGTGGTGGATCGGAATAGTTCCGTATGGTCCTGTGTTGTAGTAGTAGGTAAATCTTGCCTTGTTGGTTGATTGGTGGATATTGGAAATCTCTTCAAGCACTTCTTCTTACCGGAGTAGTTCGTTTGGTGGTAATGGCGGCTGTTTGCTCTCCTGCTAATGCGGTTCTCGTCACGGGCTATCATGTACGCGGGCGGATAAGTTCTTAGAGGATAGACTTTTTGTTTCGTTTGTCAAACTAATCTGCCTTGTATTTATTCTCCGGCGTGAGTTGTCTACGACCTAGCTGTCTAGCAGCAGTTAGAAGGAGGTGTGTGTTTGAGACTTGACCTGAAGAGCTGTCACATATTTCTGTCTCCTCTCTCTTATTCTTGCAGGATCCAGTCAGGTCTCCATCTGTCGAAGGTCTAGACGTGTAAAGAAGGGAAAGAGAAAGGCAAGAGAAAAAAAAAATTATGGAGCCCATAGCTATAATCTATGGAACCCCTATCTTTTTTTTTCCCATGGTCCTACTATAACACTATCCAAGCCACACAAGCACAAAGTCAGCCTGTTTATCTTCAAGTAGATTAGTTCTGGTGATGAGGTTTCAAGTCGCTGAGGGTTAGCACCTGGATTTCTAACCGTATTGGGTATGGTTTCGGCTTTCGGTCTCAGAAAATGTGCCGCCGTTCCTGGTTCGTATCCCAGCGTATGGCCCGTGGACAGGCTGAAGTTAAGCAGATGACGAATCACTGCACAAGTTGCAGACGCGCAGATAAGTCCAACAGTAGATTGCGTGATATGGCAGACCGATTGTTGTAACTACCACGTGCTGCTATTGCTGACATATCTACCACAGTCTGGCACAAACACATGAAACAGACTGATCTCATCAACGGTCAGTCTGCGCACGTCCTGAGGACGAAGTGTCGAGAAATGTCGAGATAGGCATGCCAAGACATCGGGTAGAAGTGGGCACTGGATCCAGTGCTGATATCTAACCTTTTTCATGAATCATTTCGGAGATTCGGAGCCACCGAGGCGCGAGCTGGTGCCCACTTGGCCGCATAGAGCGAAGAGTTTGCATCCCATGGCCCCCAATTTGTTAGAGCTGCCTGAGGGGCTTGTTGTGCAGACGGGGAAGCGCATTATTCATGACGCTTGCGTTATTTCTGGCCTACAGATCAGTACGTTCCCAATGAGAATCCTGTAAACACCGGGGACCCTGGTCATCCTTCGGATATAACGGCTCATAATCAAGCCCGGGCATGATGGCATTGCCCTAACCTAAGCACAGGATCACATCTGAGGTCAGTCGGGGATCTGTAGGAAGGTGGGTAACCTGATCCTGGGACCTTGGGATGTTATGGTCAATATGGACCGGTCCTAGGAGTGGGGTCCCTCGCTGGAGATATCCCGCCTGGCTTAACCCCGTCGGCTTTTCCATGATTAAGACCGGTCTTGATTAATCATTTCTTCATGTCTTGGCTTGAGGAGGCCCACTCAGTGAAGAGGCTTGGGTGTCTTTATAATGTCCATCATGGCCCTAGACTCCCGGCAGGTGTTTTGCGCATCCTGTTCCCCAGTCCCTTTAGACATTTCGATTGGTCTGTGGAGACAATCTTGTATACTATATCCGTCTCCATCCAGGGCGGTTTCCTCCACGTTGAAACTGGTCTTTCATCCTTCGCGACCCTTCCCATAGCATCAAGACTATTAGCTCTCGTTGGCGCATTTGGGTGAGCGCAGACATATATTATGAGTGACATACAGCATACTTCCGGTGCTGCAGCACCGGAATCGAACCTTGCACCTTCGCATCTCGACACAACACACGAAGCGCATCTGCGTTCCTCCGACTCGACTCTTAAATCGGAATCCGCCAGTACATCCGGCGACCCAGAAAAGGGCCGCGAAGACGTCATCGACAAGGAGTTGGAGCAAGATGGATATGATATCGAGGCCGGCGCACCTCAACCAGAAATGGAAAAGGCAGCGGAGAAGGAAAAGGATCCCAACTTGGTGGAATGGGACGGTCCAGATGACCCCGAAAATCCCCAAAACATGCCCCGTTGGCGCAAGTGGCTGATCACCATGTCGCTGTCATTCATGACTACGTGGATCACGTTCGCCAGTAGTGTCTTCTCGACTGCAACCATTGTGACTGCCAAGGAATTCGGTGTCTCGACTGAGGTTATGATTCTGGCAACCAGTTTGGTGGTTTTCGGATTCGCAGTTGGACCGTTGTTTTGGTCTCCTCTGTCGGAGCTGTATGGACGTAGGATTCCCTTGTTCTCTGGCTACGCCATCTTCGCCATCTTCCAGATTCCCGTTGCAGTGGCACAGAACGTGGAGACCATCTTGGTCTGCCGATTCTTGATTGGTATCTTTGGCTGCTCGCCCCTGGCAGTAGTGGGTGGTGCTATGGCCGACTTTTGGGATCCCGTTGATCGTGCGGTTGCTATTTCAGCGTTTGCCAGTGCTACCTTCATTGGACCCGTTCTTGGTAAGCAAGCTCCCATTGCGCCCCGAATAACATACTGTAGATGTCATTTGCTAACATGTCTTATGCAGGTCCTATTGTCGGAGGGTACCTCACTGACTCGTACCTTGGCTGGCGCTGGACGGCCTGGATTACCTTGATTGCTTCGGGATCCTTTGGCCTGCTGGCCTTCCTTATTGTCCCCGAAACGTATGCGCCGAGAATCCTTCAGAAACGTGCCGCTCGTCTTCGTCGGGAGACCGGGAACGAGGCTCTGCACTCCCTCTTGGACAATGCTCGCCCCACGATGAACGACATCGTGACCAAGTACCTCCTGCGGCCGGTGATGATGCTATTCCTCGAGCCCATTCTGCTTCTGATCACTCTGTATTTGGCATTGGTATACGGCATCCTGTACCTGTTCTTCGAAGCCTACCCCGTGTCGTTCGAGTCCGTGCGCGGGTGGACGAACGAGGGTATCGCAGGGCTGCCCTTCATTGGCATCCTGGTGGGAGTGCTCTGTGGAGCGGCGTTGATTATCTGGCAGACGAAGACGCGGTTCGCTCGGAAGCTGGCCAAACACGGCCGTGTGGTGCCGGAGGAGCGTCTCATTCCGATGATAATTGCGTCGGTGCTGCTGCCCGCTGGTCTGTTCTGGTTCGGCTGGACCTCACATCCCAGTACCTCCTGGGGCGCTCAGGTTGTGGCTGGTGTGCCCATTGGCATGGGAATCCTGGTGATTTTCATGCAGGGACTCAACTACATCATTGACGTGTACTTGATGTTCGCCAACTCAGCCATCGCCGCCAACACCTTGGTGCGGAGTAGCCTGGGAGGTGCCTTCCCTCTCTTTGCCACGCAAATGTATAACAAGCTGGGAGTAGACTGGGCCTCCAGTCTGCTCGGTTTCATCACGGTCGCCATGATTCCCATTCCCGTCCTCTTCTTCTTCTACGGCAAGAAGCTTCGGGCTATGAGCCGGTTCAGTCCGAAGTTGTAAATAGGGTGGAAGAGTGAATAAAGGAGGACGAAAACAGGAACTGAAAACTTGCATCTTCTCTCATGGATTTCTCTTTATGGGTGTGACTCACTCAGCATTCTTCACGCATCATCAGCATCAGCATGATGGCGTTGTTCCAGCGGGATATAGAACTTGGGATGATTAATGTTTATTGATTGAGGTAGTAATGTGACATGGGGGATATATATAGATAGCGATTGCATTTGCATCTGCAGGTGTACTCCATATAAATATACATATACAATATAAAATAATATGATGATGATGATAGTGATGGTTGCAAAGACTGATATATATTAATTGTTATTATTAATGTGTTCATTATTTGGTGGTGAAACCCGGAAAGTTGCCAACGGGTTGCTTGCCGTCTCTACTCTTGATTGGCCAATGCTCACCTCCAGACCGATTGGGAAGCGTGCAGATTAATCAAGCCAAATCACCAACTGGTTGGGAGGTGAAAGACAAATCCACCCTGTTTCTTCATCCATGCAAGACATTAAGACATTAAGACATTTCTGACCAGAAGTCCCCTACTGCGTACTGATCAGTAGACAACTACTACTGGCGTAATAGTAGAAAAGTTCCTGAAACAGTACAAAAGCAAAGGAGTCGCGCGACGCGTCCCGAAAGTGGAGGCGGTGGAAAGGCGGTGATTTTCTTGTGGTTCCTTTTGGTCTCGCCGGTCGGACTTCCTTTGCTGTGCTGTGCTTTGCTTTGCTCTGCTCTGCTTTGCTTTGCTCGGCCGGCCAGTCACTCACTCACTCTCTCCTCCTCCAAAGTCCACCGTCTATCGGTTCTCTTCTTCTTCCCCCCCAATTTCTCCTCCCACGTGCAGCTTCCTTTCCTCCTTCTCCCCCCTTTTTCGACACACATCATTTACCATCCGAGTCTCTTTATCCTATCTCTACGTCGACTGCCCCCCCCCCTCTTCAACTCCTACCCCCCTCCGATACCGCGCATGGTGTATTGAAGCTCGTTCCAACTCCCTCGGCTTCCCCGCGCTTTGTCCACGATGCCCGCGCGCACTCGTCAGGGCCCCTCCGTCGCCTCGGAGGCCGTGGACCCGGAAGATACATCCGCGGGCCTGCGCCGTCTCAAGTTCAATGAGCCTCTATCCTGGCGCGTCGGTCGGTCCGCCATTCCCATCGCCGATCTGCTGCAACGCTTGCAGACCCTGGCGCAGGAGCTTCGCCGACTGGAGCAGGAGGAAATTGATACGGACTCGCTGAAAAAGGTCTCGCAGGAGCTCGCGTCGGCTCATCTCCTGGCGCACAAGGATCGCGGCGTGAGAGCCTGGGCGGCGTGCTGTATCGTCGATGTCTTGCGTCTCTGTGCGCCCGACGCGCCTTTTACGGGCAATCAACTGAAGGTGCGCGGCCAATTGCCAACCCCTGAAGACGGTCGCACTCGGCCTTTTCATCCATCTCTCGTTATTGCTTGCGCGCGATGATCGTGCTGACTGACGTTCGCTCGAATTTTAGGACATTTTTACCTGCATCGTCTCGTCCATCGTCCCCGCGCTCGGGGACCCATCCAACTCCTACAATGCTCAGCACATCTACGTCTTGAACTCTCTTGCGGAGGTCAAGAGTATCGTGCTGATGACAGATCTGGACCATCCCGATTCATTGATCATCCCTCTATTTACGAGCTGCTTCGACATCGTCTCTGGGTCCTCTAAAACGTCTACGGGGGAGGAGGTCGCCAAGAATGTCGAGTTCGACATGACGCGCCTGCTCGTGACGGTTATCGACGAGACGCCTGTTCTTGCCGCCGATGTGGTCGATGTCATAGTGGCCCAATTTCTGCGCATCGACCCCCGTGCCATGGAGGCGCCGAACAAAAGAGGGAAGAGAGGCGATGCGCCGGTGGATGCGAAACAGGGAACGCTTCTTCTGAAAGACTACCCTCCTGCGTACAATATGGCCAAGGCCATCTGTCAAGCATGCCCGGAGAGGATGACGAGCCACATTAGCCAGTATTTCAACAACGTCATCATTGATGCGTCTGCGGAGGGTGCGAATGGATCCTCGAAGGGCGGCCATCGCAAGCCCAATCTGGACGATTCCGACGAGGAGGGAGAAGACATCAAGGAATTGAGCAAGGCGCACCGCCTCATCCGAGAACTGTGGAGAGCATGTCCCGAGGTGTTGCAGAACGTGGTTCCGCAACTCGAGGCGGAATTGTCAGCAGAGTCGCTGTCCTTGCGTCTCCTGGCTACCCAGACCATCGGTGATCTTACGGCAGGTATCGGGGTTGCTGGACCACCCCCTCCGCCGCCGATGGATCCTGCCGCTTATCCGCCTGTGGCCATAGAGGAGTACGCGCAGACGATCCCTCAACCTAGTGTTCTTCTCACCCCCTTCTCTCCGAAACCCTTCTCGCAGACACACAGCTCCACTTATGAAAGCTTTCTGAGTCGCCGGCTGGACAAATCCGCCTCAGTAAGAGCTGCTTGGGTCACCGTTGTCGGCCGGATTCTGCTGACATCTGCGGGTGGCTCTGGCTTGAGCGAAAGCGAAGAGCAGTCGCTCATCAAACATATCGCCTCGATGCTTCGCGATGCGGACGAGAAGGTGCGGGTGGCCGCCGTCGATGCCATCAGCAACTTTGGCCTGACCCAGGTCGTTAACAAGTTGGGCGCCAGTGGAGGCTTTTCTACCCCTGATTCCGTCCTCTTCATCCTTGCCGAGCGGGTCAAGGATCGCAAGCCACAGGTCCGCGAGCACGCAACGCAGACCTTGGCTCGAATCTGGGCCGTTGCAGTGGGTGAAATCGAGCAGGCGAACGAGCCAGCAGTCACTCTGCTCAAGGATGGACCCTCCAAGATCTTCGATGCCTTCTTCACCAATGATCCTGACATTCACGTCTTGATCGATCGCGTGCTTTTCGATATTCTGCTTCCGCTCAACTATCCTCCCGTCAAGAGTAAGCTGACGCGGAGTAGCTCGAGCCAGTCTCAGAAGCAGAAGGACTCGCAGGCCTCGGAAGGCGATGGAGATATCGACGTTGACAAGATTCGGGCCCGTCGCATACTCACCCTTCTCAAGAGCCTCGATGAGAAGGCGAAAAAGGTGTTCTTTGCCATGCAAGCCCGTCAAATATCTATGAGGACCGCGATGACGGTCTATCTGCAGGCTTGCGAGGAGTACAATGTAAGTTCCGAGGCAGTCCCTTTAATAAATTCAACTGCTGATGCCTTTTGATATAGGGCGGCGTGATGGAGAAGGACCAAGAACGGATCAAGGCTCAGTTGAGCAAAGTGATTGACACCTTGTCCAAACTTCTCCCTGACCCGTCGCGGACATCTGCAGATCTCTGGAAATTCGCCAAGGTGCACGACCGGCGTGGTTACCAGCTGATCCGGTTCTCAATGGCTGCGGTCAGTGATTACCGGACCGTAGTCAAAGCCATCAAAGAGCTGGGAAGGAGGTTGCAAAGCTCCAACAATTCCTCCCTGCTTGATACTCTCACGCCTCTCTTGTATCGCTCTAGCTCATTGGTGTTCAACAGAAGCCATATTCCAGCTATCATGAGTCTATCAAGAACGGATGAGAATGGCTTGGCTAACCCTGCCCAGGAGATGTTGCGGGAGATCTCTTCTCGAAATCCCGAGGTGCTGGAAGCGCAGGTCCAGGAAATGTGCAAAGATCTGGAATCGCAGACGCCCAGCTCCTCCACGAAGGATGGTGCGGGCACCGAAGAGATCCTCAAAGCATGCTCTGGTTTCGCAAAGAAGCTCCCATCGAAGCTTCCCAAGGAACGGAAATTCCTCCAGTCATTGGTGAGCTACGCACTGCACAGTCCGTCACCTAGAGCGGCGAAGCATGCCGTTTCTATCCTCATGGCTGTTGCCGATAAGAAGGAAATGTACGCCAAGGATCTGATACAGAAATGCGTGTCCGACTGGGCTTACGGCTCTGATCGGTTCCTCACCAAATTGGCTACCTTGTCCCAGCTGAACCTTTTGGCTCCGCGGGAGGCAGATGATGAGAGTGACGCTATCATCTCGATTGCCGTCAACAAGATCCTCTTGACCAATCGCTCTCCTCAACCAGATGCTGGGTATGCGTGGTCTGATGTAGTGGATGATGAAACAGCAGCCAAGGAGTGGGCTCTGAAGATCATTGTCAATCGCCTACGCGCAAAGGATGGCTCGGATAACGAAGAGGACTTCCGTGCTCACGCCGGACCGGTCTATGATACTCTAAACAAACTCGTCGTGAAGGACGGCGAATTGTCTAAGAAGAAGGACACGCCCGCAACGCAAAAGTCACGGCTACGTCTATTGGCAGCAAGGTCACTGCTTAAGCTCTGTGCGTCCCATGGACTTTGCGACCAGTTGCTTACCCCGCGGGATTTCAACTCGATCGCTTTGGTCGCTCAGGACCCAGTCCTCGAGGTGAGAAGTGGATTTATCAGCCAGCTCAAGAAAAAGCTTGTACAGAAAACGCACTTGAGCTACCGTTGGTACACGGTTCCCTTCCTCCTCGCCTTCGAGCCTATCGCCAGCTTGAAGGACAGCACACTTACCTGGCTGCGGTCGCGAGCTTCATTCTTCTCGCAACAAACCAACGGCAAAAGAAGCGATCAACAGACGGTCATGGAATCCTTGTTCTCCCGTCTACTGTCCCTTCTCGCCTACCACCCCGACTATCCTCCGGCTGAAATGGAAGAGTCTACTCGGGTAGCCGAACTAGTCGACTTCTCCCGCTACATTCTCTTCTATTTGCAGGCTGTGGCCAATGAACACAACCTGTCGCTGATCTTCCACATCGCACAGCGTGTCAAGCAAACACGAGACGGTATCACAAAATCTGACGAAATGAGCACCCGTCTCCACACGCTATCAGACCTAGCCCAAGCGACCATTCGTCGCTTTGCGGACATCTACTCACAACAGCGCAAGTTTGGAGGCGCAGCTGGCGGCACCAACATCCTGCAGACTTACCCTGGCAAGATGGGAGTGCCAAGCTCGATCTTCGCCCCGATGGGTAGCCACCGCGAGGCGCAAGAGGTTGCAGATAAGAACTTCTTCCCGGAAGAAGGCGAGGACTTGCTGGATCGCATCGTGCGATCCGTCATGAGGACTAAGAGCGGGTCCCACGGTTCGGCGAAGAAGAGAAAGCCCGAATCGGCTGAAGCAGGCGGCGACGCAAGCGCTACGAAGAAGGCGCGGAAAGACAAAGAGAAGAAGCCCGCCCGCCCGCGCAAGTCGTCCGGCTCCGTGGGAACCACCAGGACCCCCAAGAAAAAGAAGAAGGACGACGACGGTTGGTCCTCGGATGAGGGAGCTGCCAAGAAAGCGAGCACGGCAGCAAGGAGACGCAGCAGCAGAGGTACATCCCGGAGAGTCAGTTACGCAGACCGGGACAGCGATGAAGATGATATGGAAATGGACGAGTGGGAGGAAGAGCAAGCCGATGAACAAGAGGAAGCAGAAGAGGAGGGCGGTGCCGACAGCGAGGAGGACAACGACAGCGTCGACCTTCCAGACAAAGAAGCAGCCCTGGACGAGATCCTAAGCGACAGGGAAGACTCGCCTCTCTCATCCCCGCCGCCCACATCCCCGCAGAAACCCACAGAGCAAGCACCTTCAAAACCGAGTGGCAATGGCAAACGAACCTCGACTCTACCAAACCGGCGATCCTCTCGAAGAGGATAAGAGGATCTGGATACCCTCTCTCCCCTGAGTGTTTAGCTAGCATGTATGTATCAAAAACCAGCGCGAAGTGAACATGTGATATTTGCAGCGTCAGTTCGAAATGATTTATATTGTATCTTTCATTGACTTGTCGGAGTGGTGTCATCTGTATCTTTCTTCCTACTTATGAATCTTTTGAATTCGTCCCCAACCTACCACATCGTTAAGCAGTCAATCCATCCCTCTTTCATACCATCGATGCAATCTGAACTGGAACTGGAACTGAATATGAACTCAATCGAATTGTGTATACCCATCGCCATCATCTATCTATCTTCTTTCAAATCGCAGTTTATCTCATTTCTCTTGTCAAGTCCATCCCTCCCGCAAGCATTTAGGATATGTGTGCATGTATGTATGTATGTACTCCACATGTATGTTGTCTATCTATCTATCTATCTATCTATCCATCTATCTATCTGGACTATCTGTCTGTCCGTGTTTCTTCATCGTCTTCTTCTTCTTCCTCTCCTTTCTTCTTTCCCTAATTACCTGCATAAAACTAATCCTACCATTCTCATCACTCTTCTCACTCGACCCAAGGACGATAACCAAACCAATAAAGAGTATATATGTAAATATCAAGTAGCAAGTCACGTCACATCAACTAGGCGATGGCGATTTTGGAATGTGAAGTGGCCTTATTACTAACTACTAACTACCACTACTATTAAGCTGCAATTACTTAGTAAACTGGTGGTCCCTGCAGTGAGGGATGTAAGTAACTAAGCTGGTGGGGCGGTGTGCATCGAAGTAGATGCTGTATTATCATATGAAATATTTTCACAAATCTATAGTTGGTATTCAAATCTACTAGAGAACTTAAATACGGTATGTGATATGTCACCGGATATGTATTCAAGGGCCATGGAATTGCCAGGTTTCGATGATTCTTTTGCAACGCTGCCCAAGAAGCACAACAATAATGAAGAGGTCCGTTATTTACGCCGACCATGAGGTAGGTAGGTAGGTAGGTATGGTGAAATGACATGGTGTAGAGGAAGGAAGTAGTAGTAGAGGAGAAAGAGATAAGGGGGAGTAATCCATCTTCCAAGGAGATTCTGATAGTAGAGACATCCAACGAGATGGAAATATGGAATCAAGGGATAGGATAGGATAGAATAGATGGATGGAAAAACCAAGAACAATCGCTCAGTCATGTACATACACAGACATCAATGATTTGAAGTAGACAGTCAAGAGGATGATGCCAAAGGCGGGAACAATGAGGAGTCAATGAAGGAAGGGAAAGAAGAGTGTAAAGTATACATTGATGCGGGTTAATGAGTGAAAAACAGACACCCCCTGCTCCATCATTCAATCATTAATTACTATGATGCGTTGCCCCCGGTTGCGGCTACGGCTGCTGTTTTCGCAACTCGTTCTTCCACCCGCTCTTTGTGTTGGCGGTTCCGGAGATGTACTTCAAAATTGTCGACTGTCGTGCCGGGTCCTGGAGTGTACAGCTTACCCGGACAGTCGTGGCAGCGAATGCGAGGGAGGTATTGGTATTTCAGCTTGTGGCCCGGCTGACTGTTGGAGTTTGCTACCGGCAGCATGGTTTCCGTGTCAACAGCGGTGTAGCGCATGACCCCTTCGAAAGAGTCGTTGGGATAGGAGAGTTTTAAGCGTGCGAGTCCCGCTGCAAGCCAACTTGGCGGCGGGGGCTAAATAAAATCATGTTAGTATGTGGCTGTCTGCGGCACTTCTTCGGTAGCCAGACATTGCGGCCCGTGTGGAGGTGACGAGATGGAAGTAATAGGTCGTTAGTTACTCACCCCGGGGACTCCTGGCTGAGGGGGATGAGGAGCATCTACGGCTCCGATCTGTTGGGCGGGGACTGGTCGTTGTCCGGGAGGAACGCTGGGTACACGGACTTCAGGTTGGGGAGCGGCGGGCGGAGCCATGGGGTTCGGGGTGGGAGTCTGAACTTGGGGTGTGCTCTGCTGCGAGGCTGGTTGTGCTGCCGGGGTCGCAAGGCCTTGTATTGACTGCAGGCCATGTGTGAGGAATTGCCGGAATTTCTCCTTGGAGATCTTGAGCTTGACGAGCAGCTTATCCGGCTCTTCTACAACGCTCTCCTCGCGAATCTCGCGCCTGCGACTTGCGGCTCTCGCCTCGTTGTGTGGCTCGGGCGTGGCGGACTGGCCCAGGCTCGCTCGCAGTGCCGCATGTGCCGCGCTGGCAGCTCCTCTCATGCCTCGTGTACGTGCCGTTCCTTGAGCTAGGTGAGGCCCGATAGCAGGAGAGCCGGTGATTGACGATTCGTCACTGTCGGACTCCTCGGACTCCTCTCCGGTATCCCGCAAGCCGACGGCAGCGCGCCTAGAACGGCTCGAGCCCGACCGCTTGTACACGTTGCTATCCTCCAGGGACACTGCGCAGTTGGGTATGACTGTCGAGACGAGCATGGTCCGGATAGTGCGTTGACGATCCTTGAGGTCGGGCAGTGCGGGTCCACCACGCCGGTTGACAGACCGCTTCTGTCGGCGTTGATCTCGCGATATCGACACCTCAGTCCGCTCGAGCTCCGTTTCGTTCAGTTCGTATAGGTAGGGAGTGAATTCCTTTGCTGCCTGGAAAGGTCGGAAGGAAGAGGTCAGAGGGGTAGGAAGGAATGCGGTCTTCAGGTCAGGATCGTCGATCGGACGGCCATCGAAGGGGTGGGAGAGGATGTAGAGGGATTTGGTGAAAAGTTGTGATTGTTCGCGGATTGAGTGTGCGATCGCGGTCGTGAACTCGCCGGAGAGAGACAGGTCGTCGGTCATACGCTCCGCAAACTCCTCGGGGGAGTTGTGAGGATCATTGATGTCCCACTCAAACTGGTCAATCAGTGTATGTTGGCCAATCGTAATGTTCAATTTTACTAGAATGCGCATCTCATCATTCTTGTAGGCGCTGTAGGGGAGGTGAGGATCCAATGGCTCTTCTTCCATGAAGATCTGAGGATAATAATCGCAAAGCTGCTCCTGGATACTTGAAGAGATCATTCGTATCAGCGGCGCACACGACTCGATAGGGATCTGTAGATCCTCTACGAGCTTCTCTGCGAACAAGTCGGGAGAAATCACGCGATCATGAAGATTCCACGTGAAAGTATCACGGATCTTGATCTTTTCCCAGTCGATATCCAAGCGGATTGGCACTAAATCTTCGGTTTGTTCATTCTGCGTCTTCAGATCCTTGCGGGAGATTCGGAGTTCCCTCGTCCGCCGGTTCCCGGGACGACGTCGATTCGCAGGATATAATAGCTGGGGATGTTGATTCCGCAAATCGGTGCGCTGATTGCCGAAGCCTTCGTAGCCAACACCATAAAGAGCTGCTGGGTTCATGTGGTTCTCGCGTCGTACGGCCAAGAAGTAATCGCGCTCAGCGCGTTTCTGATGTAGAAGCTCCTGGCTGGGATTTTGCCATGCTGTCAAGGCGGAGTGGTGGAACTCCCGGTTGACATAGTCTTCAAGAAGAATCTTGTCGGCGGGAGTCTCACGTACACGTACGGGGAGGCCTTCTGTCGATTGGGAGGAGTTGATAACAGAGCCATCCCGGGATCGTTTCTTGCTCGACGCGGATCCATTGGCACTGTTTGCCTGAGACGAAGGTGATGGATTGCCATTCGACGCGTCATGGGCAGATTCGGTAGAGCCTAGAGACACCCCTGATGCGGCGAGAACAGCCTTTGCGTTCTGCTTTCCCTCTGCAATCGCATCAGATCCGCCCGAACCTTGTCCGGAAGAAGTCTCGGACGCGACGGCGCCATAATCCCCGCTTATGTTAGACATCCCTGAACCAATCTGTCCTTCGTCTGTCGGGGCGTCAATTGAGAACTGTCCAGGCTGAGAGAGGTCAGGTGAAAGCATGCTGGGGATAGGAAGATTGAAGTGTTCCGCGGTCGTCCTTGGCGTGTCGGGCGAGGCAAAACAGACGTCACTTGCACGGATAGGTGGAGAGATGAGGAGGCACTAATTGAGCGGCGAGGATGGATAACTGAAAATGGACGACACTCAGTCACGGCAGCATCCTTGAAGAAGGACTGTAGGATCGGACGCATCCAAGTCAGCTAGTTGTATGAGAGAGTCCCATGTGTAGAAAAGTCAATGGTAGTGGCGACGCGACGGCGCACCGGGCGGAGGCGCGATACGTCGTCGGATGTGCGCAACGGACAAGCATGTCGCAAAGCTACTCCCAGGTGAGTCGCATCAACCAAGTCCTGACTAGAGATCGCTCCAACCGCAAGAGCCGCACGGCCGCGCGGAGTATCAACAGCGAAGAAGGCAATGGATGACTGGACAAGCTGGGGAGGGAGGAAGCAAGAAGACATACCAACCAACCGGCAGAAGGGAAGGAAGGGAATGCAGGACGAATTGGGGACGCGACCGAGCAAGAATAAAGGAAACACGATTAGAACAACAACAAAAAAGAATGATACTAACCAAGAAGGAAGGGGACAATAATATCCGTAATCCGAGCAGAGCGACTCGGGATGGCTGGTACCAGGGCAAGACTCAGGCAGATGTGGATGGGTCTGCGTGCCGGTCTGGGTCTTTCTTTTTGCCTTTCACAAGTGAGGAAACGGACGAGAACCGGGCTAATCAGCTGACGTTTGCTCCCGGGGGGATCTGGCCGGTATTCGATCACTCTTCCAGCTCCAGCTCCCGATTCTTCTTAATTTCTGGTCCCGAGCTCCCCTGATTCGATCTCCAGATAAGATGCTAGACGCGATCCAATCGTTGGATCGCACAAGAACGTGGGGTGGTTTGGGTGGTTTTGCCCCCGACTTCTTAGTAGTGGCTTTTTTGGCGGGTTTTTCCTTTGCGGCGGGAGGGAAAAAAGAGGAGAGAAGAGGAGGAAGAAGGGGAAACGGGCGCGAGAAAAGGTCGACTGAGAGTAAGTAGGTAGTAACCAGGTCGCTCTTCTGCGCTGCCCGGCCCGTTACAAGTCTGGTCTGCTCGGGTTCCGTGTGTGAGGGCAGAATGGCTAGGGGAAGGGGGCAGCTGGGCTGGTGCCAGCAGCACCAGCAGAGTCTCCTGCGATCAGCAACCGGTTCGCAGGGTCTTTAGGGACTCTCATGAAGCCATTCCAGATCCATTCTCCTGCTGCTTTGCCTTCTGGTCTGATCGTAACCTTCCTTACGCTGGATACTGTATGCCTGCGGTAATACCGTTCGCTGTCTCGTATGGTAAGCAGCGCGTGTCCGCTCGCTATCCCGCATTGGGACGTCAGGTGACACCACACCATTCCCGAGTAGGTAAAATGAGGGACGCTAGGGCGTCATTGCCGGCCCTTGGCGTCACCGAGCCGTTTTGATGGTGGATTGACCGGGTCTTCGGATCGGTACGGATGTGTATCAATTCTTTCCTTCCCACTTCTGGCTGATCTTCCGCGAAAATAAAGTCCATCTTAAGTATTCGCGTCTTTCTATCCCTACTGAAGTATAAAAAGCATTCGGGGATTCTGGGGAACAAGAAAGCCAGCTGATGGGGCCTTCGCACTAGTGACTAGTCGTATAACATCACATCGATGACCACCGCCCGATGGTCCGAGTTAAAGACCCCATCGTCGAATCGGTTCGCTAATACTGCATAGCCCTCCACTGCCCATGGCTGACGACCATGGCTAAGAACCTTGTCTGCCGTTGACTCGAGCAGTACGTAGTCAATGCGCGTCGGATCCTGTCCTTCATGTCCAAACCCCGTCCAGGTTTTGTGGTTTCCGTAATGCTCCCGAGGATTTACCAACTTCGCTGCGTCTGCCAAAGGTGACTCCGGCGCCGTCAAGACGGTATACGCCTCTTGGTCTTCCTGACTATTGAAGTCCCCTGTCAGGAACATCCCCGAGATCATGGGGCCAAAGGCTTTCCCAGTCCGATACTCCTGCAACTTATGCAGAATAATATGGGCTGCTTCTAGTCGGGACCGAGACCCTTGATCGTCCAGGTGGGTATTCATCGCCAAGATCGTCTTGCGACTGGCACGGTGGGTAAAGACACCGATGGTCACGATGCGGATCGAGGCAGCATCCCAGCTCTTGGACGGAGTGTCGGGCGTCTCAGATAACCAGACAGTCTCGCAGTGTCGTAGTTGCCAGATGGAAGGTTGGAAGAGGATAGGCGAATATTCGCCTGCTTTGCAGCCGTCATCTCGTCCCACGCCGATATAGTCCCACGCATTGTTCTGCTTGGAAGCATTGAGTCCAGTGAGGATGTCGACCAGCTGGTTGTGTAGGACTTCCTGTAGACAAATAAAGCCTTCCGCATGGCGTGTGTTGTACTGCAGCTCGTTCAAGAGAAGCTGTACTCTGTCTGCCCAGGGGCGCTCGCCTTTGAAAGGTGAGGAGGTAGCATATCGGATGTTGTGTGTAAGGATGCGAAGGGGGAGCTCTGTCGCGACCCTCATGGTGGTTTAAAGGGCAAGAATTACAGTAGACAAGACTAATAATCAGGAAATGATACTCACTAGCGATGGAAATAATAGAAGAATTGAACCGAAGTTGGGTTAAGTACTGAAAAAGGTGAGGGGGTGAGGTCGCCTCCGATGATTGATCTTGTGATTGGACCAGACCTGCATGAGACTCTCATGTAACATCAATTGAAACCAGTAGGTACGACTACTTAGGGAACACAAGGCTAATTATATGAGTCACTGTTGTGTATCTGTCATTTTAACAGAAAATAGCTTGAGAAGGATTCCGTCTGTCGGGGCATTCTTCGCTGCGGCTTCCTATCCATAATTGAAGGACATGTCGTCTGCTACAAGGCCACCTCCGCCATTACTTCTCTTGGGCGGGAGAGGCCGACTATGCCGACACACCAGACACTGATAATGGTTCAAATCTGTATCAAGTTTTTTTTTCGCACTATTTGTAATGAGTAGTCATGTAGAGAAGTAGTATTCTAACGTTTGTGAAAGTTGTACACCGTTGTGAAGAGTTACGAAAATTTATTGATATATATATTGCTGCTAGTAAGGACTCGAGATTGATAGTATATCATTACAATAGAATATGACTCTGGCTACTACTGTAATAGCACGCGTCTGCTATGTATCAAAAACAGTTATTAGACACTACAAACACCTGAGATAATATCCGCAGCTTGTTCAGCCAACGCATACACACACGCTTGTATATGTGTGCTCAATGGAGTCGGAATTACGCTCGCATCGACAACTCGCAAACCTTCGATTCCTTTGACGCGTAAATCGCTATCAACCACTTTGCCCATGCAAGCACCGCCCGTAGGATGGTACAGTGTCCTGTGCTCATTAGCATTATTCTCTCCCACATAATGATATGTAGTATGGCAGAGCAAATTTGGTCTTACGCTGCTCGACGACGGATGAGATCATCGATAGCTTCATCATCCGTATCAGGACCTAAGGGTAGATATTTCTCTTCGACTGTTTCTGAAACAATCATTTCCTGTCCCGCTGGAGTATCGCATAAGACTTCTCGCAATCTCCGAAGTCCCTCACGCAGGACATATCGATCAGCCTCGGTAGCACAGTAATTAGGATCAATGCGAGGTGCGCTTCGGACGTCTCGATCTGCTAACTTGATGCTTCCCCGAGAAGTTGGAAGCATACAGGACACGCCTGTCGTAATATGTGTACCGTCTACTGCGATGCTAGGGTCCTGAGCGTTGTGCGCCACATAGACGGTAAAGGTTTCCACATGCACGCGCTGGGAGGTAATAAGCGGATGCTCATCTGGGTTGCAATTGGGGTCGTCCTTGGCCAGTGCTTGCCGAAGAGCATCGAGAGGCACTGAATCTAAGGCCACAAAGTCAATGGGATTTCCTCGGAAGAAGGCTGGGTCAGTGAATGCGGGTGATCCAATTGCTAGCCCATTCTCTGGGTGCTTCAACTGCCACCATTGCGAGACTGCTACATGGTCCGCAAAGTGACGGCCCACATCCGGAAGATCAAGGACAACATTGATCCCATGTGCTCGTAATTCTTCCGCTGAACCAATACCTGACAGCATCATGAGCTGAGGGGTACGATATGCACCCGCAGCAATGATAACCTCTTGACGTGCCATGATCTGGCTTTCGTCCTTATCCTCCAATACTACACCTATTGCAACCTTTTGACTCCCACGTTCCTCCACTAGCACTCGCTTGACCAGAGTTTCAGTCATGATATCCACATCTAGCAGATAAATGGAGCTCGACATTTGTCGCATTCCGTTTTCGCGATTCTCAACAACTTCAGCCAGCCCATAAGGACTGCCGGAATTGATGTCGGGGTTCTATGTTACACCGACGGAATTCCAGGCCTCTTGCACCAGTTGACGAAGAGGGTACCTGCGGCCTGTAGACAAAACGGACTCAGTTCTGATAGGGCCATCAAAGCCATGAACTTCGGGGTCGGCCGAAGGATCAAAGTGATGCTCAAGCTTCCGGAAATAAGGCAGGAGACCTTGGTAGCTCCATCGAGAGTCACCGACTAAGCTGGCCCAGAGGTCATAGTCTTCTTTTGCACCTCGCATCCATCCGCCTAATTGCACCACATAAAAGTCATCAGCTCTGGACTGTATAACAAAATAAAACCACCGTCGCCACCTCAATATTCAGGATTCCGATCTATGATTGCTAAAGCTCACCACTGTTGATTGTGGTACTACCACCCAGAGCCTTCCCCGCGTGATTTGAGAGTACACGATCAGAAAGATGTTTCTGCGGCACCGTCTCGTATGTCCAATCAAGCTCTGATTTAAGTAACTGAGTGGCTTTACTTCCGTCTGGTACGAGGGGGTGGTTGCTGGCATCAGGGCCAGCTTCGATAAGCAAGATCGACAGAGAGGAGTTGTATTGCTTCAGCCGTGAGGCTAGGACACAGCCAGCTGTACCACCACCGACAATAACGTAGTCAAATTGCTCACTTGTAGTCATATTGGTGTCCACAGGGGCTGGTTTAGATTAGGGGGCGTTAGCACGGTGGGGTATAACAAAAGGATATTATACCTGGGGTTCCGAGGGAGTATAGAAGTCGATCACAGAAACTTCTACAGCGATCAAAGGGGGCATTAACCCCGCTCGTCAGCCTACTCAAAATTTTCTGTCAAATGCACCAAGCAGAATAGCTGTTGATGGAATGGAGACTAAATCCAGCATATACCTTAGGGGTCTCCATAGGCATTTGGTGACGTCAATTAAGGCCGCCAGCTCCATCTTGACCCGATTTAATAGTCTGACCGGTGAGAAGATGAGCCTGCCCGAGCGCACCCCTGCCAAATTTCGCCCGTATTTACCCTGTACGTTGTAGGTACAAGATGCGCCGAAGGATGGCAAAACACGAGGTAGTGCATGACAAGGCTGCGAAAAGAAGAAAAAAGACCCCCAATCCCACCACGGGAACTTGCATGTAAGTCAGATTTTAGCCTGTTGGTGAATGATTGGTTGAGGGACGGAACGCGTGTGATGAAAGGAATGTCACTCTTGTTTCAGCCCAAGCGGAAACACATTTGGCAGTAACGAAGTACAGAATGTCGTATGGGAGTTGCGAGTAGGAAGTTTATCTGAAAGTGGGTGGGGATGCTACAATTTTTATTGTCATTTTCGCTATCATTTTCTGCCCGGCCTTAATCGATCCAGTCTGCCCACTGATGACCGTTCAACTGACCATTCAGTCTGCACTCGCACTGCGCCCGGCTCTAACGATAGAAAAGGATCTGGCTGTTGTGCCTGCCCGATTGCCTCTGTCCAATTGGCCCCGAACCCTCGAATGATAGATCGAGATGAGTGGACTGAGCCTGTCTCCGTGACCGCCGTCTTCGATGTTAATGTTTGAGTGCATTCATGCAAAGTCGTTGGTCGCAGACGCTTTAGCAAGTGACATGAAGGGTTGTATGCCGATCGTTCATATGGACCGTTCTCCATAGAATGGAAAGGAGCGAGCCAGTCGAGTAAAGGCCATAGCACAGGAGAATTGGCTATCATAAGCGCCACCGTCCACTCCACCGTTGTCCAAATGCTGATCATCTTGCCATGGTCGTTAATGGCAGAAAAGTCCGTTCTGGCGATGGTTACTGTGCGGACCGCAGTAATGGCAACAACACTGTTTGGAAGCAGGTTAGTGCCCGGCCTGCTTGAAAGAGGCAGTGTCGAGTTACTTACAATAACCCCAAAATCAGAAGACTGATCATTACTAGTTTCTCCGGTCGGGTAATCTTTGTTCTTATAATTCTAGGCAGCGGCAAAATTAAAATTGCCGCATTTGTCACAACGTCAATGATGCTCACTGCCATAAAGGCAGCATTTCGATTGATGCAGTGGCCATCAGAATGTTGCAGGTTCCAGTTGTAGCTCAATGGGCGACAGTTCAAGAGGCTTATGAGGGTAGCCCCAAGGCTCCAGGAAATGCAGACCGCCATGATGACCAAGATCGCATGTCGAGCGGCCTTGGATGAAGCAGCGAGGGATCGGAACAGGGCCATTAAGATACTGCATTTCACCAAGCCCAGTCCTGTGGCGTAAGCCAACCGAAGATAGTAGACACACTGTATGCAGTCATTAGTATCGAAGCGTTGGCAGCCTATTGGGCGCATACATACCTTGAGTGTGAAAGTAAGCCTCCAGCTCCGTGTCTGAGACGTTGGGTAGCCACCGTGCCCGATTGTCAGAACTAGTAGGCAAATGCGACATCCGTTAGAATTTAACAAGTCCTATTCTCTAGGGTAGTCGCGAAAAAATACTCAAGAAGGTCGCCACGGCGTAGGAGTAGAATAAGAGCTGCAACGATCCCGTCAGATATTGAGCTAGAAGGACCAAGATGAATCCTTTTTGAATTGTCGGCGAGGGATTTGTCAAGAAGACTTACCAGAGACGCGAGCATCATGGATTCTGGCATGGAGAATAACGGCCTTCGTCTTCTGGACAACCAGAAGCGGAGACCTGTGGTGAGCGTTGCAAGGAAAAGACACACAGCCAAGGTGATGGCTACATCCCTTCCATCATGAGACAATTCTGCTGTGCGCTTTCCTATTGCCTCTGTAATCGAGCCCATGATGCCGGCTGCGGGCACTGATAAAACGCACCCGTGTAAAGGGAAGGGTGACACATCGGGAGGCCGATACAACGATGCCTCTCAAGGACATTGCGCTCGTCTGACGAGGAGAGGGGCGTATATAAGACCGTAACTTCGCATCCTGTCAGAACGCATTGTTGATTAGGCCTTCGCCCCCAAACTTTTCAAGCAAACTCAACGCTGGGGCGGTATAAGGGGCCCGTCAGAGAGAAGATAAGCCCCGAAAATCTGCAGGACATCCATGTGGTGGTCACACATGGGCGGGGGGGCCAAATCCTGCAGACTTCGGGTAGGCTGGAAGGAAGCCATTGATCAATAAAAGTAGCCATGAAGCGTGGATGGTGGATGCACGTTAGCGGGCCATGAGGCAGTGACAGACTTAAACATTCCACCTTCTCTTACTTATTATTACTGCTGCACAAATGGCTGGGTGTGCCCATTGCCTTGCAGGGTTTCTATTATCCTATAATATGTGCTTATTATTGATTTTGCCATAGTCTCATCTCAGCAGAACACACGAGTAGTCATCAAGTGGGATAGGCTTGGCGGGATAGCCCGAAGAACATGGGAAAATTAAGTAGTAGATCAGCACTATCATCACATGGCGAGGCTCTCCTTCAGCAAGCACTAGATTCCTTCGCATTTCTGGAGCACATCCATGGCCTGAGCACCAATTCTTCTTATAATATCGAAACCAAATCAATGGTCAAAGCTAGTTTCTGTTAGTTGCTGGCTCAAAGATATCAAATCCTAGCCAGCGTGCATGAGCCGTGGCCCGCGTACTTTCTGCTCAGTCAAGCCATGTGCCAGCCAACGATTCTGTCTGGGTTTACGTGGAGCATAGACGGTCAGCCACGCAGCAACCTTTCCCATAATGAGAGCGAGGGAATATCTTGCATAAATATCATTGAAAAAATAAAAAAGTACTACGCAGAAGAAGAAACAATGACTCTAGTCGCGCTGTTCCGTCGTGGTCTCGGCTCCGCATGGATTGACACACAGCGATCGTTTAGCACTCTCAACCATCCCATTACTTATTCCTGGAGTCGTTTTCAGGACACCGTCACTCTGGCTTTGCAGGTCTCACGTGCTATAGCGTCAAGGGCATGATCCAGGTTTGACAGCGGCCTGAACCTTCAATCCGACAAAACCTCCGCAGTCCGGTTCGTGCCATCTACTAATGCCAAGGAGGAGGTTTGTCCTACTGTGTACTACAGTGGAGGGGGTACAGTCTAGGTTGAAGATCTCGCAAGCGATCGGTTTGCAAGCAGTAATGATGAGAACAACATGTGGCGACTGAGACCTGAGGGTGTGATGTCATACTGGATAATCTGGAACTTGCACTTACTTGGTATGACATGGGGCAATCATTAGGATGGGAATGATCAAGAGAAGTTGTACGCCTGTCACGGGATAACTTCGCTCGGTAACCGTCTGAAGCTCGAAAGAAAAGCTCAAGGGGTTCTACGAGACAGAGCATTGGTCAACCCAATCAATTACCAAAAGACAGGAGAGTCCGGAGTAGTTAATGTGAAGGGGAATGCTGAATAGCGGGTTGGGCGTCAAAAGGGCCAGCCAGTCAAGCAGGCAACGAAACAAACTACTAAGGTTTTGTTACTAAATGAAAAGAAATGGTAGGCGGTCAGCTGCACAATAGCGGAGGGTAACAGCAAAACATCCAGATACCAAGCCCTACTCGGAAAGGGAAGAGAACCCCACCGCCAACGCAGCGAAAAACCAGGCCGAAGCCCCCGCTCCAGGTGTATTGGTGGTAAATAATACGGTGCGGTGCACACGACTCCATTCTCACTACTAGTAAGGTTCTCCAGCTCTCCAGCAGAGTCCATTTTCCTCTTTTCTCTTACTGTTGTGCTAGAACTACTGCTCCCCCAGATACCTTCATCTGTAATTCTTCCTCGCAGCAGCGCGAGGATCCCCCTATCGATACACAATGGCTGAGACTCAGGCCCCCGAGGTTGGTAAGTGCTCATGCCATATCCCAGCTACCCCTCTTGGTCCCTCCAATTTGAAAAAAGCTCCGGCGTTTGTGGGCTCCCGCTTGCTTTCGTCGTCATGGTTCGGCTTAGGTTTGGCGACGACTCTGGAGCAGCGGACGAGTGTTACGGAACGATCGCAACCTGCCCTCGTCTTGAACTGCCTGTCAAAGACCTTCATCTCTATCATCACCTTACAATCTCCGGCTTAAACATGCCTGTTCGCTCTCCACCCTAACTAACCCGGCCTCGGTCCATTTCTAGACTACACCCTCAACAACCCCGACACCTTGACCAAGTACAAGACCGCTGCTCAGATCTCCCAGAAGGTTCTCGAAGCTGTCTCAGGTGTGTGATTCCTCGACCCGGGCGTCCGCGCCTAGCTTAGGGCTACGAAATTCTAATCTCGTGATACTAGGATGGTGTGTTGAGGGTAGCAAGATCGTTGAGCTTTGCCAGAAGGGTGACCAGCTCCTCGAGGAGGAGATTGCCAAGGTCTACAAGGGCAAGAAGATCCAGAAGGGTATGTTCCCTTTGTTAGTCCGGAGAAATCAGTGTCAGATCAGCGAGTTAACGTGATGCGCCGGGGAAAGGTATCGCTCACCCCACCACTGTCTCTCCCAGCTCCTATGTGACTCCCTACACTCCCCTGGTGTCCGACGCTCAGGAGGCCGAGACCACCTTGAAGGCCGGTGAGATCGCCAAGATCCAGCTTGGTGCTCAGATCGATGGCTTCGGTACCATCGTTTGCGACATGGTCGTTGTCGCCGACAGCAACTCGTCCGCCGATGTGGTGACCGGCCGCGAGGCTGACCTTATCCACGCCACTCACTACGCCAACGAGCTTCTTCTGAGACTCATGGTTCCCCCTGGCCTGCTCGCCAGCGGAACTGATGAGGAGAAGCAGAAGGCCGCTGCCCAGAAGGCTCCTACCCAGGCTCAGATCACTCAGTTGATTGAGAAGGTCGCCAAGGCCTACGACTGCAACGTTGTCGAGAACACCACCAGCTGGCAGTTTAACCGCAACGAGATTGAAGGCGAGAAGAAGATCATCCTCTCGCCCGGCGCTGGTGTCAAGGGCGAGGGTGTCCCCGAGGTCGGTGAAGTCTGGGGTGTTGAGCTTGGTCTGTCTCTCGGATCCGGAAAGGTCAAGACCCTCCCTCACCGTGCCACTCTCCACCGCCGTACCACCACCACCTACGGCCTCAAGCGCCCTAGCTCCAGACAGACTCTCTCCGAGATCGTCAAGAAGTTCGGCACGTTCCCCTTCAGCTTGCGCCAGCTGGATGATGAGAAGTCTGCCAAGGTCGGTGTTGTCGAGTGTGTCCGTGGTGGTGTCCTGAGACAGTACGAGCCCGCCGGTGATGCCGACAACGCTCCCGTCTCCCGCGTCCTGACCACTCTTGGTATGTTTTGCCTATTCCTATTGATCTACGGTTACCCCAGAAGATATCTCTTCTAACAAGGCTCTAGCTATTACCAAGAACGGCATCACCCGTCTTGCCGCTCCCACCACCCCTGATCTTTCCACGTTCCAGACGGACAAGAAGATCGAGGACGAGGAGATCCTTGCGATCCTCGAGCGCCCGTTGGCCAGATCCACCGGCTCCAAGAAGAACAAGAACAACAAGAAGAAGACCGCCGCCAAGAAGGCTGACGAGTAAATCATCGTCTGACCTGGGCGTCACGTCTGCCGTGTCCGTGGGCGTGTTGGTTTGGCTCAAATGAAAGCCTATGATTTCTTTGCAGGAAACATTCTTCGTCATACCGAAACATTGGCGATGCGCGCCATTACAAAGATCCTTTTTGGAGCTGCATCCATGGAGTTCTGCAGATGATGAGGGATGGGGGAAATCCGTGCGAAAGATGAGCCATGTGGGAGACTGATGTCTTCCATAATACCCTATTACAAAACCTGTTGTCACATAACTAGTTCAGAAGTTCAGAAGATGCGATATGTAAATGCTTGAATAAAAAGAAGCAAAAAAAAAAATGAGGCAGAACATCTTGCTTTCCATCAACATTACTAGATCTATCCGGCCCATGTATACCGGTCTGAAATTTGCCTCCGATGTTGCATATCACGCTTTCAGCTTTGCCGCATTCATAGATGGATGCAGGTGTTCCCGGAATGGTTTTTTTCTACTCACTTTTATTTGCAGGCAATGAGACTATGTAGGATGATCCGTTCGGAGTTCAGTTGTATCTAACGGTGAGATCAGCATAACCCGGCACCTTCCCCAGGGCCTCCAGAGAAGAGGACATTTCGCCCCCGATGAGCTTTCCGGTCAACCAAGCATTAGATCATCTCTTTCGGTGCTTCAACGGGGTGTGGTATATCTCGGGAGACTGTCATATTGGAGAGGCAGGTTGCTTGCCCAGCCGTTGCCGCCACGCCACCCCCGACAAAGGCTTAAGGAAAGGCAACATTTAGTAGTTCTCTTTGTCAGTATCATTAAGCTTGGGTCTGATAGTTTCTCTCTCTTCCAAGTAGACTATTCGTTATGTTCAACAGTAGGGCTCAGCAAATAGCCATATACCGGCAGTGAATCCAGCTAGCTTGGTGGCTTGGGGCGGGAGGCACGGAGTGAAGGAGGACC
Source organism: Aspergillus neoniger CBS 115656 (assembly GCF_003184625.1). NCBI lineage: Eukaryota > Fungi > Ascomycota > Eurotiomycetes > Eurotiales > Aspergillaceae > Aspergillus > Aspergillus neoniger. Next base: position 65,044 of record NW_020291158.1, on the reverse strand, counting down.
AGCTGTCTATCCAAGAAGGTTGATTTGAGTGAACATACTGTGTTCAGCCCGTCCCAGCTCATTCACTGAGAGCTTCCTAGAGGTGTGTTGGGCAGTCTGAGTGTTGAGAGGGCATGGAGGTTGAAGGAGTGGGCCAACTGACCTCCGTCTGGCTTCTCCCCAATCCTTCCTCCTCTTCCATCTTCCATCTTCTCCCTTCCCTGTGCCTTTCCCCTTTCCACTTCCTACCCAAAGTTCTCCTGCCGACTTCCATCATCTCTGGACGGTTTGTTATTCTAAATACAGGAGAAACATCTACTGTCTACTTCTCTGGAGTACTTGTGGCAGTGTTGTACCCTTCTTTTCCCGCGGCTGCAAATTCGCTCTCAGTGACATCGGAGTATCATTCACTCACTTGCTTCACTTTCCCCAAAGAACCCCAGCCACAACAGCTTTCTTAACTACTCGCTTTTCCCCTTCCGATTTCTCTCCTCTTCTCATTCTTGATCATTCTTCTACAACGTGTAGCCCAAGTTATTACCTGAGCAACACGTCCAAGAATCACATCTCCTTGCTCTTCCGCGTCGTCAACGCCTCCTACTCATCAGTCTGATATCGGAACCTTTCCAGAGAAGTCAGCCACGATCTTTCTGCATAGAAAACACACGCGTTGTGTATAACGCATTGCAGAATCCTCGTTTGCGAACTTGACCTTTCTTCTGAGTTTCCGGACGCTGCTCTCCTGCTTCCTTGTTTCTCTTCAAACTTTCTCATTCATCCTCTCCTCCTCACTAACCTACATCTTCTTCCGCTTATCCATCATATTCTTCTTCGTTTGTCTGCCTTTTAGAGAAGGTTCGCTTTGCTTGTGGTTTCAAACGCTTCACCAGATTGTTCTTTGTCGTTGAATCCAGCAATCTCCTTCTTTGGCATCTACATCGGCACATATATTGTGTCTTCTACCTTCCAATACGTCGTCTTTGTATCAGCTACAGCAGAAGAAACTGATCCAAGAATCGCTGATTGACTTTGTCGTACCTGGTAAGTTTGATTATAGCCCTGGAGCTGTGTTTTGTGCGTGTGTTCTCCTTTGCCAGAGCTTTGGCTTACTCCTACGGACCAAGTCGGTGCTCGTGCTTTTGTCTTCTTGTGTCTTCTCCTGCTGTTGTATGTACATTAAGCACTGGACGGACCTCACTGTGTCATCAGGACGCTGCCATATAGTCCGCGTGCGTTGGGCATCAGACTTGGACTTGGAAAGCTTCAGGATGTTGAACGGCTGACCCAATCACAGGACTTGAAAACTTTCTGAAATAACTCAGCCTTCATTTTAATTTCTACACATACTCGATCCTATTGCAGCTTGTGTCATATAAGACACTTAGGCAGGATTTACAGAGTTGTGTTGGCTCTTATTACGATTCTATCTCACGGCCCCTTGACGCGTATCATAGGGTCACTCTAGTAAGCACTCCACTCCAGAAAATGAAGACAATAAGTCTTCTATTCTATACAACACAAAATCCAGTTTCAAGGATCTAATGTACATGGAAACCAGATCGAGGGTGTCTGGTATTTTCGTGGTTGACAGAGCTCCGCGGCGAACCCCCTAGAGGGAGGCCTGATTGGGACTCGAAAACTTCCGGCACTCCAACTCCGCAACCTTTCTTCCTTCCATCAACCCGCAGACAGCGCGCGGGCTGGCCTCGATTCCAACCAGCCACGCTGGGCACGCTCGGTGTTTGCTTGGAATCTATTAATCAGTGAGTAATTGCCATTCCAATTCGTCTGTCGTAACTTTTTGTTTTCGCAGGCTAACCCTGGCTCTGTAGCCGTTGCAACTTGCGAGCCCTGTCTACAACAATGGCTCCGAATCTCCGTTCGTCGTCCCACGCCTGGTCGAATAACTCTCGCCCCTCCACTCCACTTGGCGCACCTACTACTGCAAGCACTGCTTCTTCGCTCACCGATTCTACACGGCCTCGCAAGCAGCGCCGCACTGGCTGGAACAGCCGCGTGGCTACCGATCCTCCTCAGGACCCGCCCTCTCGTACCCAGTCGCGTTTGGAACAATCGAAGAATGAGGCTTCAGACACTCTAAGTGATACAAACCTTCTTGATAGCAGTGCCGGATGGGTTGAACCACCATTGAGAGAGCCTGAGCCCAGCTTCGCAGACACGCCATGGTGTAATGTGTCCCATCACGCGAACCCCGTACTGTCCAGTATGCGCCCACTGGGAACCATGCCGTCGGCTGCCGACTTGCGCAAGGTTGGACTGGCACCTATCAAGCCCAGTGTCCAGAACATCTCTGCGAAGAAGGAGTTACGGGCCACACCGAACGGCGAGGGAGGTGATACCAAACCTCAGACCCCCTTAACGCCCGCCGAAGAGCCGATGGACGAACCTCTGTCTACTAAGAACAAGGCCTCGCCGGACATGTCTGCTTTTACTTCTCTGCCTGTTCCTACATCAACCGATGTAGACGTCGATCGGATCAAGGTTGCTGTCGAAAAAGCCCTCCGACTGGCGCTAGAGACCAACAATCGCCCTGTTTCACGCGGTCTCATCAGATTGTGGGAGACATGCAACAAAGACCCTTTTGCGCTTTCTATTCTCGACGGCATCTGCCAGGAAAACCCCGGCCCGCGGGAACGCTCAGCCTTCCAGAGTGTTATGCGCGCTGCATGGAAGGAGGTCCAGGCGGAAGCCGACGAAGACATTGCCACGGCACCTGTCTTGGCTCGCCCCCGGTCGGCCAGCAGCATTTCATCACTCTCTTCGGCGGTATCCCTTGATGCTGAGACTTTTGCCCCCGGCATGGCTCCTGGAGCGGCAACTTCCCGTGCTCGCGCCAGGGGTAAAAAGGCCAAAAGGGGTGCACCTAAGAAGAAGGAGCCAGTCGCCCCGCCCAGTGCTGCTACGGCTCCCCCACAGAAGCATGCGCTTGAAGACGAGCCGAACCCCGAGGAAGAGGCACGAATCAAACGTACTCGCCTGCAGAAGCCTCTCCCAACCATTATAGCTTTGGAAAGTCAGATGCGTTCCTCATTGGCTTCTGACCCACAACAGTCTAATGTGCCATCTCCTGTCCCCACTGCAGCCAGTAGATCTCAACCAGCATCACTGGGAGCTGGCGTGAGTAGCAGACAGCGCTCTGAGAGTCCAGCCAGTAGTGATGCCGGCGACAACCGACGACTGACACCTACCCTGACGTAAGTTCTCCTTGTCTCTTTACCACTTGTTCCTCTGAACACTAACATGCTGGCAGAAGCGACAACGAACGCCAGGAGAACAACGACTTTTGCCACAATTGTAACGGAAGCGGCCAGCTGCTGTGTTGCGATGGCTGCCCAAATTCTTTCCACTTCTCCTGTCTTAACCCGCCATTGGACCCGGCAAACCCTCCAGAGGGGGATTGGTTTTGCCCGAAATGCTCGTTGTCAAAGCCTATGACGTCTTTGCTGGGTTCCCTGGACAACGCTCCACAGAAAGACTACCTCTTACCCCTTGGCATCCGCGATTACTTCACCGGTGTGGCTACGGGCGAAGAGAACAAATACGATGAAGTCGTGCCACTTCCCAAGTTCTATCCCCGCCGAGGAGCCCGCCATGGCCGTTATGATGACCCTTATCTGCTACGAACACAGGATGCCAAAGGCAATGTGATTCTTTGCGCAGCTTGCGGTCGCACGAGTGGCGGCCGTCAGCCCATCATCCAGTGCGACTATTGTCCTTGTGCTTTCCACATGGATTGCTGTGACCCGCCTATGCCCATGCCTCCCATTCAGAAAGGCGGAAGTAATCGTAGGAACCACAGCTGGATGTGCCCTAACCACGTGTGGCATGATCTACAATACTGGGTCAAGGACGAAGAGGGATACGATGTGCTAAAGCGCATTCGTCGTCCGAAGCGACCCCGAATGATCGACGTCGAAGTCCTTCCAGATGAGGAAGAGATCGAGAAAATGGAGGAACAGGAAGAGGAAGGTATCATGTACCGTGTGTCAGAGCGCGGTCTAAAAATGGACTTCATCCAAACAGTTAAGAGGTGAGTAGACTCCTAAGCGTGATTGTTGGTTAAATCTCTGACTTGTCTGACTTGTGGAGAAGAGAAAACGAAGAATACAAGCTGATGAAGGAGGCCGCCGGCAAATATCTGGACTATGCCACCTCAGAATTCGACAAGCTCGTGGCCAAGGCCAATGCATTCTACTCGTCCCAGAAGCCTGCTCTTCCGGAAGAGGACACAGCGGCTGCGATCTTGAACTCACGCACTATCGCTGAGCGGGAAGCGGCCGCGAACCTCATCTCACTCGCACAGGGCGACGGACCTACTAGGCAAGGGCCTGAAGATGGAAAGATCGGCTTGCTTATAGACCAACTCAAGGCAAACGCTCCGCCCGATCTTCCCTCGGCCAACACGGAGATCGCCTCTCTTCGTGCTCTACAGAATTTAATTGAACAACGCATTCAGGTGCTGAATGCGCAGTCGGAGCCGCCCCAGCCAGCCAGCACCGCCGTTCCATCAGAGGAATAACTTCAAATATCGTCACAGTCAAATCCCATCATCGAATCAATTTACTCGGAGCCTATTACATTGCCAGTCACGGCAACTCTCTGTCGGGAACAGCCATTCTGTTCTCGATAAACAAACAGCAAAACCGAAAAAAGAAAAGAAAGAAACCAAAAAATATGACGAAAAAATTCCAAAACACATATCAAAACAAAAGGACAAATAAAAGAGAGGAAAAGAAACACCAGGCTAATCCTCTGTGCATAGATTAAAAGCCACAACCGGTGTCTCCGCACTGAGACACTATCGGTTGTCACATATTGGCGATGATTCGCCTTGTCAGTGTCACTTGCGTCAGACCACGTCAGCGCATGCTTTACAAAGATTTTAACACTTCAACCTTCTATATTATTACGCCATGCTACGACCTTGGTTAACTACTATTTGTATTGCTGTTCATGTTCAGTTTGGCGCGGCGCATCGCAGTGGTTGGCAGGGATCACCCGTGGCATTAGGGAATAAGGCGTCGGCGTCCTACTACAGTTTCCACATTAGATGGTTTTATTCTTTTCTGTGCAAAAAAAAAACCATGGTCCCATTTCGGCTTATTGAACATTCGGCGCATACAGAGCATGGCATCCTTGGGCATATTGATTGAATGTTGCATAAGAAACGCAGCAATAGCTGCGAGGCATTTTCATGTTCCTTTCCCATTTCAGTGGTTTCTTTTTTTACTTTTTTTTTTTTTACTTTTCCAATGTCCGGTCCCATCTCCCCCGGCCGGTCCATCCGGGGGAGATGGGCCAAATTTTTCACTCATGTGTGTTTTTCAGACAATGTTGGGTAGACCGAGACGCACCACACCCACCACATCAAAAGGGACCTACCCCTAGAAGTAGTGGTGCGTCTCGGTCTACCCAGGAGAGATGGGCCAATATCTTTTCTACTCTCCTGTTTTTTTTTTAGACAACGTTGGTAGACCGAGACGCACCACACCATCCAGATCCAAAAGGGACCTACCCCTTATTCATGAATAGTGGTGCGTCTCGGTCTACCGACACACAAATATCCATTTCTGGAATTTCATGCATTTTACAATTTACTTCCGTTCCATCCACTCAATATCCCCCTTTAGAAGTGTGGTAGTAATAGTAGTCGTACTAATTCCCTCCTCCTTTCGCCCTTCTTGGTTCCGCAGTATCCGGGCAATACCGCACTACGGGATTTACTCGCAGAAAAGTCGGCCTAAAGCAGAATCCTTCGATTCCTCCTTCCTTCTCTTGTCCCGGGGCTCAGTGATACTACGTACTAGGTGGTTGATCAATATCATAGGATACTTTTGTCTGGAGATTTAATATTACATTTTATGAATCGCAAGCTGTTTAGTAGGCACGTGGCTTGATGAACATGATTGGTCGACCCCGGACCAGATAGTCTATATTGCGCTTCCCCGCACAAGAAAGTAAACGAGATCAAAGTCAAGCAAGTGTAATTGTAGAGGTACATGTTCATGTACAGTAGACCCGGGGGTATGTTTAAGGAACGCGACATAATATAACGTTAGCTAGTATAAGATAAAAGAATAGTTACACATGATGGGTTTATTCAGATAACGAAGAGAAGGAACACCCACACCGTACAACGGCGCTGTCGGGTTTCTCGTGATATCGTTCGTTACCGCAGACTGGCTGACTAGGGAGGTCATTTCAGGTCGTTGGTAGAGGTACAATAGGGAAGAGAGATGAGAAAATGTTTTAAAGGAACTTCTTGGGCATGTTCGCACGGCGACGCTTGTAGATGATGTAAGCCACGGCAAGAAGACCCTGGAAGGCGATGATCATGCAGATGAAGAAGCCCATGCGCGGGGCGGAGGAGGTGATGACTGTAAGTGAGCGTGTTAGTCGCTATTCGTATGGTTTGTAAAAAGAAAGGGGGGTGTGCTCACCTCCCAAGAGGTTCTCGGTCAAGCTGAGGTGAGACGAGCGCAAGGTCTCCTGAAGCTGGTTAAAGCGGCCGTGGTAGTCCTTGCCCTCCAGGTCACGCTGGATGGTTTGCAGCATCTGTTCCATTTTCTGGAGTCTGGCGTCGAGGCTGGCGATCTGGTCCTTGCTGGCGAGCTTCTGGAGGAGCTCGACTTGGCGGTTGGCGGCCTTGGTGTCTTGGCTTCCGAGTTCACGAAGGATGTTGTCGGTGGCTTGATTGACGCCCTGAACGCGGTTGCTCAGGTCGGCAAACTGCTGCTCAAAGCCAGTGTTGACAGGGGGTGCCTGCTGCTGCTGTTGAGGAACGGCCTGTTGCTGAGCGGCAATGGGCTGCTGGTTGGTGTTCTGCTGCTGGACGGGCACAGTGCTGCCTGCTCCGGACTCGGCGGATTGGAGAACGAACTTGAAGACTTCGAAGGAGTCGGGGTTCTCGGGGGTTGCGGCGGTAAGACCAAAAACGTTGCCGGTAGGCAGAGCGACCTGCTTGGGTTAGGTTGATGATAATGGAGATGTGACTGGGATGGACGCACCTTGTCGGTGGAAAAGCACAGCTTGTCGTCGACAGTGACCTCGAAGACAGACTTGGTGTGCTTCAGGCGGACGGTAGAGGGCCGTCCAAGGTTGCGGTAAGGGTAGTCGCAGTGACCAAAGGCCAAGCTATCAACGCTTCTGTGGCTCTTGTAGTCTGTAGTGCCATCGTTGAGGAACCCGCGCACACTTCCACCCTGGCAAATAATTAGCTTTGGCCATCAGACAGTAGCTTCTGACTTACCCTTCCGCCATGGCTGTCAATGACCAGAGCAAAACCGTCGAATTGGTTGACGGTATAGATGCTGGAAGTGCCAATTCTGTCTTTGCCGTCCTTGGCATACCAGAGCTGGAGGTTACCTCCACCCCTTTCGGGACCAGTCGCTCGGAATTGAAACTCTGCAGTCCATTCCGATAGCGATACACTATATAAACGGGTCAATATTCAATAGACAAAGAGCAGACGCTGACAGGACTTACGGAGTCTGGGACCAAGCAAATCCCCTTGTGTTGCCAGGGTAAGGCGGTGTCAGGATAATCTTGTTAGAAAGCTACGGAGCAGTTAGTACACAATGGCTTCGAGCTTCATGATGGGAGTGATCAGCATACGATGTCGGGATTGTGCGATTCTCCTCCAGTCTGCCACCCAGAAATAGCACCGCCATCTGTTGATAACCTGGGAGGCATTAGTATATCAGGAATTGACTCAGATGAGACCGATTGCAACAGTGACACTTACGTCTGGCCGAAACCAAAGCTGGAACTTTCAATCACCGACTGAGCTGCGGCGGCAGCAGCCAAAGAAAGGAGAGAAGCAGGGATCTTCATGATGTCTATGCAATCGGAGGCTCGTCACGCAAACAAGTTATGCAGGTACTAAAGTTTCAACAAACGACAATGAGGGGAAAGGCTAAGTATGTATCCAAAGCACAGCAGAAGCAGTCAATGGGTAAGAAGTAGAGAGGGATTGACAATGGGAGAGCCAGATAAGAAGCAGAAGCAGAAGCAAGGTGAAGCTCCGAGTAAGCTTGGTGTATCTTGTTACTGGTCCGACGACGATCTCCGGTTCAACAAGGCGGAGACAACGCGCGAGGTGGTCCACCCAACCACAATGGCGATCACGCAGAAACGGATTTCCCTGGCAATGGAGGTAGTTGCGGGGGAGAAGTCGACCAGATGACGAATTTCCAAGCTAGAGAGAACGACCGAGTGACGGACTCCTACGTCCGAAGCCAAGTCCATTGCCGCAGCAAATCGTAACCAGAAGATCTGCCGGGAAATGCAGGGGACAGATTGGCCTTTCTGCTCCCCGTCCCCTGTCGCGGTCACGTGTTCCCCGCCCCGGATGGGTTCCATGGGCCTAGTATTCTTGTCATTGTTCCTCTCCCTCCCCAGAACTGGCACAACTTCCTCTCGCCTTTCCATGCCCCACGCTCCTTTCCTTTTCCTTTTCCGGGCGGCGCGTCAAGCGCAAAACTACCAATGACCGATCTATACCCTTCTTTGGCGCAGTGCGCCATTGTTGCAACTGCTTTCAAAATCCTTTTGTTCCCCGCATAGTACGTTGGTCCGCAAATGGTCTAGAACAGCACCGCGAGGTTGCAGAACTCACAGCTGAATTGTGGCTGGAACGTGCAGCAAATCCACCGACTTTGAGGTTCATCGAAACTGGCTTGCGATTACACACTCGTTGCCCGTCAAGGAATGGTACTACGAGGTACGTACCCGCCAGCGCATACCGCTTCAAGGGTGATTCATACTAAATTGCGGATTCACAATTAGAAAACATCGGAATGGACGCTCGACTACCCTCCCTTTTTCGCGGCATTTGAATGGGTGCTCTCCCAGGCGGCACGTTATGCAGACCCGGCGATGTTGATTGTCAACAACCTCAATCATGATTCATGGCAAACAATTTACTTCCAGAGGGCCACGGTTATCGTCACGGAGCTTGTTCTGCTCTTCGCTTTGAGCAGGTAATTCCACCATCCCATATATAGCCTCGCTCGATTTGCTGATCCAGGAATGACTAGATTTGTCAAGTCGGTTTCGCAACAAAACAAACACCTTGCGCACATCGCCAGCCTGTCCATCTTCTTGTCCCCCGGTCTGCTTATCATCGACCACATTCACTTTCAGTATAACGGATTTCTTTACGGCATCTTGATATTGTCAATCGTTTTGGCGCGGAAGCAGTCGACTCTTCTCTACAGTGGGATCAGCTTTGCCGTTTTGCTATGTCTGAAGCACATCTATCTATACCTCGCCCTGGCATACTTCGTCTACTTGCTGAGGGTCTACTGTCTGGACCCGAAGTCGATTTTCCGCCCCCGATTCTTCAACATCATCAAGCTCGGCGTGTGCGTGGTTGGCGTGTTTGCTTTGGCTTTCGGGCCGTTCGCCTCCTGGGGTCAACTGCTTCAATTGAAGGACAGGCTCTTCCCCTTCTCTAGAGGGTTGTGCCATGCGTACTGGGCACCGAATGTTTGGGCGATGTACTCTTTTACTGATCGCATCTTGATCCAGCGTAAGTTCAATTTACCCAACTCCATGCTTTCGTTCAGAGGAACTTATTAGTGCAGTTGCTCCGCGGGTGGGTCTTCCAGTCAATCAGGACGCTCTGGTCAGTGTCACCCGTGGTCTTGTCGGAGACACGTCTTTCGCTGTGCTTCCTGAAGTCACCAAGGAGCACACGTTTATCTTGACTTTCTTGTTCCAGTTGGTAAGTTTTTATATCCGGTTTGATTCCGCGCAACACCGCTAACGGTCGCTAGCTCCCGTTGATCAAGCTCTGGCGCAACCCTGAATGGGAGACTTTTGTCGGTGCCATCACCCTGTGCGGATATGCATCATTCCTGTTCGGCTGGCACGTCCATGAGAAAGCGGTACTCCTGATCATCATCCCATTCAGCCTCATCGCGCTCAAAGACCGGCGCTACTTTAGCGCGTTCCGCCCCCTGGCTGTCGCCGGACACGTTTCTTTGTTCCCTTTACTCTTTACGGCCGCCGAATTCCCGATCAAAACGGTCTACACGGTCCTGTGGCTTGTGCTGTTCCTCTACGTATTTGATCAGGTGGCGCCTGTCTCCGAGCGACGCCGGATCTTCGTCGCCGATCGCTTCTCCCTGCTGTACCTAACCATTGCCATCCCACTGATCATCTACTGCTCCATCCTGCACCAGGTCATTTTCGGACTGGAGCGGTTGCAATTCCTGCCCCTGATGTTCATGAGCAGTTACTCTGCCGTTGGAGTCGTGGGTAGCTGGATTGGATTTATGGTAGTTTACTTTACAGCATGAGAGAGAGCAAACTGTATAGATATAGATACCAAACAGTGCTGAAAATTCAATACCATAATAAATAATATTCACACAAAAGTTGGATAAAGAACCATGATGTAATCCACCCCGCGCCACAACCAGCCGCACCACATACACACACACGTACACACCGCCCTAAATCATCAGACGCGGTGCGCGCCAGTTTGCTCAGTTTGGCTCATCCACGTGCAACCCATCGCCCGAACTCGGACCCACTTGATCAGCCAGTTTTGCAAAGTTTATCATCAGCCATCAGTCCCAATGTAGTTTAGCGCGCATCGGGATCGTTCCCATGGATTGTCACACTGCAGATGAGACTTCCGTTGCTTTCTTCTTCTTTTATCACTTTATGCTTTGTTTCATGCACAATGTGAGTGAGTTAAGTATTGGGTGCTATTTGGGGATATAATTAGTTGATAGATTTCTTTCATGGGTGGAGAGGTTGGATATGCCTTGCGTTGTTGTGGGGAATGTAGTTTGTTTTGGGCAAGTACTTACTAGTATATACTATCTCGGTGGGTGATAGGTCAGATTGGGGTTACTATGGGGGTGAGTAGAATGAACACGACAGATAGGAAAGAGTTCGGGGAGATGTTTCACTTACTATGGGTTTGTTTAGGTGGCTTTAGGTTTATGTCTTACATGTAGACTGTGTTTCTAGAATGTGGTGGGTGCTTGATTGATGTTGTTCTTATTGACGGGGCAGAGATTGCATAACCTCTATTTTCGGGTTCTTGTATGAAAGGCTTTGTCTGAACGACAGTTTCCGAATACAATAGAAGAGAGTAGTGATATATTTAGAGTAGTTCATGGCAGGAAACAAGCTTCTACATGCAAGTGATAAAGGAAAGTACCGTTTTTGTTGTTGTGGATTGTTGAATACGGTGGGTGGTGCTGATGTACCCTATAGTTAGCCAACCATGTAACTTGATCGCGATAATAGTATTGGACGAAATGAAAGATCAGTCTCTATATTATTTTTGAAGCGAGGATAAGAGTTGATATTATAAGATAGAATTACTTAGTTAGTAGTAATGGTGGACGTCTGTAGTCGAGATGACTATAGTTTGAGGGTAGTCTTTCAATGTATGACCTAGCGGAGAGCAAGGATTTTACGCGACAGATACCAAAGCTAGCTTGTTCTAGATCTGGCTGTCTTAGTATTTGTTGTATACAAAATTATCAAGTTGGTGGAGCTTCTGCTAATCGTTAGGTATACTGCTAAGAAGCCCGGGCTACTCTTGCTCACTATGGAGTCCAAGTCTGTGTAAGCTCATTGCTACCGAGTTTCGCCGATTGTCTGTACCAGATACATAAGAAGCAGGCCCTGCTGCTTAGTAGATATCGATTATTAGTTGTTAAGCTGGCACCATGCATACATGATAAGTTGCTCAAGCATGCAAAGTGATACAGTAGCCAACTATAATCCGGTAGCAGCATAGATTTCAGCCAAGCTAGTTCGGGGGATGCAGATAAAGGGGATATAAAATGCATACCTGCTTCTAGTGAGTCAGAACGAGGTGGGTGCGAGAATGGGCAAGCTCCGAGCATTGAATGGATACCAGGTCAAGTACCCGGGTGAAACTACACGAGAACTGTCAAGTCGAACTATGACACAAACAGAACGAACAGCTTGCTACGACAATAGTAGTAGCACTAAATTACCAGAAACCCACAGTATATGATTGTAGTAAGTCAGAAAGGTATGTAAATCCGGATGTGGCTGCAAAACTACTGGCTTGTTGACCTCGAGTCGCAAGGTCAGTGAGATCGTCCCCGCAGACGGGTCAGGCCGTGATCAGATAGAGCCAGGTAAAGTGAACAGAGTCGGTATTGGCAATACCAGATTTATCTCAGAATAATCTCCGGAAAACGACGATTCGAATGAGTGCAAAAACATGGGGGTAATGGAGGAAAGAGAGGGACGAGCAAACAGGAAAAGGGCACTGGGGGGCAAAGACGGGGAGTGGGAGAGGGTTAAGGGAAGGAGAAGCAGCCCGAAGCGGTATAGCGGCAGCGAATCCCTACCGAGCGTCCGCCCGACGTCTTGTCCGTTCTGTTCTCCTCCTCTCGGCCAATCACCGTGCCCGGTGCCTCGGCGGCCCTCCCACCACTTGCCGCAATGATCCTCATGGGGCCCGGTTCTGCCGTCGCTCTTTTGCGGCGACCGCTTCTCTCCTTTCTGCCTTCTCCTCCTCTTCTCTTTCTTCTCTTCGCCTTCTCTCTCAGTGCCTCTTCTTCACTGCTGCCCTCCCTCACGCCTCGCGCATCTTCCCCGCACGCAGCTCCGTCTCCCTGGGATATTATACCCGCATCTAGATCTCGACTCCACTTTCGACTGAGCTTGCGGCTCCACGCTTCCCTCGTCTCGTGTCTTGGTCGCCCCGGGTCCGCGAAACTGGTGTGAAGCGCGATTGAACACGCGTCGTGTGAGTAAATCCGCGATCTACACTCCTATCCAGACCTCGCATGTTTGTTGGCGACTGCCCAGGCTTGCAGATGCGCCATCGGATTGCCTTTTATGGATCCCAAGGATCTCTCCGCGCGCAGGCATTTCGCATCGAACCCACGTCTTAAAGCACAATGAGTCTTTTACGTGCTTTGGGTTCTTTTTGCACCGCGCATTGCTCTTTATCTTCTGGATTCTTTGTCCTTTGTCTCTGTCATACGTATAACTAACTATTGTTTGCGCTTTCTAGTCACATCCATGCTTTCCACCACCCCGAGCAGTCTATGATCGATCGTATTATAACTAATATTCCTTGAAGGACCATGGTATGTCGCGAAAATATTCCACAATGCGCTGGCTATGAAACGGAATGGATGGCAGGAAGAAAATTGCAACGAGACTGACTTGGCTGTTTAGGTATTGTTCAAGCGGAAACCGGTCCAGTACCTTCCTCGACCGGTCATTGAAGATGACAGCTCCGAGGCATGCATACCCCTCAACATTCGAGCGACGTACCTGCTGACATGAGATTGCAGGTCTGGGTTATCCCGGAGACCAACGAAGTTTTCGTCAACTATGAACCGTATCTGCAAAGAATGGATTTCTACAAGCAGCGGAGGTTCATTTGCGAGATAACAGGCCACTCGGGCCTGACCTTTTTCGAGGCTCTTCGAAGCGAAGTATGCGAGAGACTTATTCGCGCATTCTTGTTCCCAGACGCTAACGTCCTGTTAGATGGAGGAATCGCGCGAAGTTAACAACGCATTCCCCGATGCCCTCAAAGAACCCATTCTGCGCCGACTTCAGTTTTCCACAGTATCGCGGGTCGATAACCTTGGTATGTACATATATGGTCGATATCGTGAACATCTTGAGTGGAAGCTAACATGCGCATTTTAGTGGATGAAGTTTACGAGGTAATTACGTGGTTTGGTATAGACTTGCCGATTTGCATGTCGCTGACTAGTATTAGGAGTTTAAGCAGGATTTTTACCCAGGAGAACCCGTCCTGATTCTACTGGATGATAATACTCGTCTTCACGGCACAATCCGAGACAAAGTCAATTTTCCGGACCAGCTCAACCCTGATGGAACACTTAAAAGGCCGGCCTATTCCACGTATCTCGTCAAAGTTACGGATCGTCCGAATGAAGAGGCGCTACTGGACCAGGAGCACATCACTCGCGACCGGAAGACATTCACCAAGCAAATGCTGCGTGCGTTCATCAAAAATAACGTAACTCGAGAGTCGTGGAATGGTGCACCGTGGCTGGTGAAACCTTCTATTGCAGAGGAGTTTAGAATTCCGACTGAAGTACCAAAGCACCTGCAGTACGGGGCAAAGGTTGCAGAAAAGAAGGCGATGAAAAAAGCGGACCAGGAAGGCTTCTTTGGCTTTTTCGCATCCCAGCAATTACCCGAGTTGAAGCCCGCGGTAAAGGGCCAGAAAGGCAAGCCTTCCCAACAGGATATGGCCCGGAACAAAGAAGCACAGTTCCTCGAATACCAACGCTCACTTAATGGCAACCCGACTTTTGTTGTCGCCAATAAGCCCACAAACGGAGCAGCCCGATCCACCAAAACCCAGGAGACGGAAAAGAAGCCACAGCCTGCCCCTGCGGTTGTCGTCAAAGCCGAACCTCCCAAGGAGCCATCTCCCCCGCCGATCAAGTACCCTATCGAGGATCTCGATATTGCTCCAGACCGCGAAAAGAAGAAGCAACGCCCGGAATTGAAGTTCTTAACCGTGGACGAGACCGATGATCCCGAGGATGCCGATCTCCTGCATGATGACATTGACTTGGAATCAGTCGGGCGTCTCCTGGAAACGTGGAACACTCTTAACGTCTATTGCGAAGTCTTCCAGCTCGATTCTTTCACTTTCGACGATTTCGTCCAGGCTATGCGGTTTTCATCCGAGGACGTGGACTGCGAGCTATTCGTGGAGATGCACTGCGCCGTCCTGAAGAAGTTGGTCAATGCGGAGAAGGATGACAACGGCGCTGTCCAGATATCTCTACCGGAACTTCCAGACGAAGAAGAGAACGAATCTGAGGAGGAAGGCGAGGAAGAGGAGGACGAACCGACACCCGAACCTGAGCCAGTGGTTACGAGAATGACCACTCGGAGTAGCCTGGCGAAGGCTGAAGCAGAGAATCTCAAAGCGCAGGCGGATCGGGATCGTTCGAGCTCCGTGGAGGTCAAGATTCATCGCGCTGCAGAGATGTTTGGGGAGTACGGCTGGATCGATCGCCTGCGGAAGCGTGATTTCCGAAACGGGGGTTGGGAAATGGTGATGATCGGACTCCTGCACCAGTTGTCCGCCCGTCCACGGATGGAGAAGGTGTGCAATGAGATTTTGAAGCACCTAGCTCCATTGGATGCGGAACCCACCCAGGAGACTGCGCAAGCTCAGTACTCTACACTGGATGTGAACCTGCGCGTCCAGGCTCTCCAGATCATCTGCATGCTCAGCCTAGAGACTAAAGCCATCCGCAACTATCTGGAGGAGTGCAGTAACCAGATGACCGAGTTCCGCAAGGAGAAGATCGAGTACCAGAAGGCGCGCAAGGCAGCGTATGTATACCTTGTTGAACTGATTCCGTTTGCACAAAAGCTTTTGCGACAGACTGGCTAACTTTATTATGATCACAGTCTTGAAGAACTCCGCCGGTTACATCAGGAGCGCAAAGCTCTGCAGCCCGAGCCGGAAAAGTCACCCAGCCCAGCACCTGAATTGGAAGCCCTGGAAGACTCCAAAATGACCGGTGTGGATGGCGATTCGGAAGCTGTGGATTCGGATGAGGAAGAAGTTCCTCAGCGGACGCTTCGTGGAGGCATAGACCGGGCGCTTGAACGCAAGCGCAAGCAGGAGGAAGAACGCGAGAGAAAAGAACAACTGGCCAAGCAACCCAAGGGCTCCAAGCAGTTCCAACGAGTGCTCAAGAAAATTGAGGACCAAAAGGCCAACATCCAGAAGCTTGAAGATAAGATCAATGTCGTCGATAATGATCTAAGGGAAGCCGACTGCCCGCGGACCAGGTGTCTTGGAAAGGATCGGTTTTGCAACCGCTATTGGTGGTTCGAGCGCAACGCCATGCCATACGGTGGGATGCCCAACAGCTCAACGGCAGAAGCGCAGTACGCCAACGGTCGCCTATGGGTTCAAGGACCCGATGAGATGGAGCGTGTGGGATTCATCGACGTCTCAGATGATCTGAGGAAACAATACCAGAAGGACTTCCAGACCACCCCGGCGGAGCGCAAGAAGACCGAGGAAGGACATACCAGACTCACCAATGCCACCGAATGGGGCTACTACGAGGACCCAGAGTCGATCGACGCACTTCTCGACTGGCTTGATTCGCGAGGCCACCGCGAGTCCAAACTCCGCAAGGAATTGCTGCTGCAGCGTGATAATATCGTGAAGTACATGAAACACCGCAAAGAGTACCTAGAGCCGACGTCCGACAAGGAGGAGTCGGAGGATGTCCCGGCCAAGCGCATGATAACGCGGAACAAGACGTATGTGGATGATAATAAGCATCGCTGCATGCGTTGGCGCAATACCACGGCATTGTCGGACAATGGTCATCTTCATGTGGATGCTTCACGGCCGACGAAGCGGGCGAAGAGGATGACGGATGAGCCCAAAGAAACCAAGGCGACCAACCGTCAAGGCAAACCGCTTACACGACAGGGCACCAGATACAACTTTTAAAGCAGCCCATCGAGGCTTCTTTTTCATTTTGGTTTTTGGACATACAGGTGTTTCTGGGGGTTGAACTGCATGCATTGCTGAGGATACTTGGAGTCGTCAGCAACCCAAAAAAGGTTAGTATATCGATAGAATTGCATGAGCGACGCGACCATGATGCTTTTGATTTCCCGCATATATTTCCATTCTATGTTATACTTAAGTTCGTGATAGACGGGAAAGGGGAGTGTTGCTGGGCTGCGGAGGATGAGATTTACAAGGCATTGCCAAGTATATATATGACTGTTCAAAAGGAAAGAGAACTGTTTGCCCCTGACTCGCGGGGATTGTACATTATCTTCCGAGAAGACGAATAGAGGGGATACTGGTATAGTTGATCTAAGTATTAAGTGCTGGAGTTAGCTATCTTTATCTCCGGATGAGTAACGCCGCGGCTGCGGTTGGCCGTCCAAATCCGGAAAAATACGACCGCCCGCCACTCGGAAGCCGAGGTGTTATGTGACGGTATTCAGCTGACTGGGCAGTGGCAGCGGCTGGTATCGGCACGTCAGCCTGTAACGTCATCCCCGGCGATTCTGAGTTTCCGCTCTTCAGGCCGCCCGACGGAGTGCCACCATGACGATGCTTTATCATCTTACGCCTGGTGTCTGGGGCGTTGCTCGCTATTAGGCCTTTCTTTTGTTATCTTTGACTCCCCTCTTGTTGAACTTATCTCCGGCGTGAGAAGATATCCTTTTGACTATTCACCCCGCGGCATCCTATCTCCATGGCCCCGATCCTCCGCTAGTCCGCGACAGACCTTGCTGCAGTCTCCTCAGATCACCCCCCCGAAGAAGCACCGGGTCTCGTGCCAGTCTTGTGCTCATGTCGGCTGTCATTTCGGACCATGCTCAGCCTGACTCCTCTACTACCGGATCCGACCCCTCACAGTTTCGTCCTACATCCCCATCCTTAAACAATCCGCAATCGTTCTCTCCTCAGATGGAGCAGGTCGCACAGTCGAGACCGGCCCGAGGCTCGACACCAGGCGATGCAACTGATCGCCTAGCCGTGGGTACGGCGCAGACGACTGCCGTCGACGATGCCTCCACCCCGCGTCCGTCGCAAAAGAGCCGTGGCGCTACGCAAGAAGTCAACAAGCGGAGCGTGGACTACTTATTACGAAGTGGAGTGGCGGGGGGTTTGGCGGGATGTGCGGTGAGTTTTGCTTCTGCAGGAACGCAGAGGATCGGAATGCAAACCGGACGTGATGGACTAATTTGTGTCACCTAGGCCAAAACTGTTGTCGCTCCTCTCGACCGCGTCAAGATCCTGTTTCAAGCGTCCAATCCACAATTCGCCAAGTATTCCGGTAGCTGGTTTGGCTTAATATCCGCTGTTCGTGACATCAGGCGCCATGAGGGCCCCAGAGGTCTCTTCAAGGGCCATTCGGCGACATTACTCCGCATTTTCCCCTATGCCGCTATCAAGTTTCTCGCCTACGAGCAGATCCGAGCAGTGGTGATTCCGTCGCGCGACAAGGAAACGCCGCTGCGCCGACTCGTCTCTGGAAGCATGGCCGGCATGACTTCTGTCTTCTTTACGTATCCGTTAGAGCTTATTCGAGTACGCTTAGCATTCGAGACGAAGCGCACGTCTCGCTCGTCGTTCCGCGATATCATCCGGCAGATTTACAACGAGCGGGTCACTATGCCATCATCGACGGGGGCATCAGTAAAAGAAGCCCCAGTGACCGCCACTGCAGAAAGTGTCTCAGCGACGGTGAACAAAGTTGTTCCTCGTTCTGGACTGGCCAACTTCTACCGTGGATTCGGCCCGACTCTCATGGGAATGCTTCCCTACGCCGGAATATCCTTCCTCACCCACGACACCGTCGGCGACTGGCTGAAATCGCCGACGCTATCCCCTTACACCACGATACCTGAATTCGAAGAAACCGGACACCCGAAGAAACATCATCGGCAACAACTAACCGCCGCTGCGGAGCTTTTCTCCGGAGCGATCGCGGGTGTTGTATCGCAGACTTCCTCGTACCCGTTCGAAGTGATGCGACGACGCATGCAAGTCGGCGGCGTCGTCGGCGATGGCCACCGACTTGGCATTGTCGAGACTGCCCGCACGATATTCCTCGAACGGGGTTTCCGTGGCTTCTGGGTTGGGCTGACGATCGGATACCTCAAGGTGATTCCGATGACGGCCACCGGATTCTTCGTTTATGACCGGTTGAAGGGAAGACTTGGCATTTAAGAACCAAACTAAACCACTGTCGATCTGCAGAATTTGTCTTCATTTTATTTTCTTTGTCTAGATATATACCGAGTTGGCGTCGTTGGATTCGATACCTGCACCTGCATTTGTTCATACCCAGATTATCGCATGTACGAGAGCCTGGTCTGGGCTCGGCTTCCATGGGAATGGATGACGGAATATTGTATATACATATACACTTTACAATGACTGTTGCTGCGCACTATCTCAGTGAGAGCTGATAGTTGCGATCAGTTGATAGTTGGAGCGATCTACACCTTATCGCGATCATATGCAATCATACAAAGAGAACCGTTATATCATCCAGCCAAGAGTTACTCCTTATTAGGTTCATCATCACTTCTTCTGTACCTAGTATCATCCTCGTACATCACAGATTATGAATCGTCAATCTACAACCTATGGAGGGGAGTGGTACATCGAAGTATCTAGATCCTGAAGGTGAAGGAAGTCCGAAAATCCACACCTCCGATTGGCCACCCACCGCGGCGCACAGACCACCAAAAAAAAGTTCCCGTTCGATGAACTCTGCAATCATCTCCAATTCCAATACCTCTTTTTTCATTTCTCCTCTTACATACATACACAATATACAAGATACGAATATATCTAGCATAATGACCACCCGCAAGCGCAACGACTTCCTCGACATCGTCGAAAGCGACGACGAATCCGGCAACGACGACCGCGGCTACGACTCCGAAGCAGCGGAGCAAGAAAAGAGCAAAGGCCGGGCCGTGAAGCGCCGGCGCACGCAACCAGTGCAGTCGACGAGCGATCTACACGGCTTGAACGATGGATCGGAGGATGAGGATTCTGATAATGGGGTTGGGTTGGGAGATAGTGAGGATGAGAGGGTGGTTATGAAGGGTAGGAGCAAGAAGAGCAAGAAACAGGCTGCTGGGTCAGAGGATGAAGATGAAGAAGACGAGATGAGTGACAACGACGAAGACCACTACCTGGACGCCAGAACGGAAACAACAGAAGAATCCTCCTCCAAGAAATCAACAAGCAAGAAACCGCTCGACAAAGCCAAGAAGGCGCCTAAGAAGAACAAAACGGGCGTGATTTACTTCTCCTCTCTGCCTCCGTACCTGAAACCGTTTGCGCTCAAGAACCTTCTCGAGACCCGGTCGTTCGGGCCTATTACGAGGGTGTTCTTGTCGCCTGAAGTCCGTCCTGCTAGTGCGCCTCGTCGGAGATCTAATAAGCGGAAGACGTACTCGGATGGATGGGTTGAGTTTGCGTCGAAGAAGACGGCGAAGATTTGTGCGGAGACGCTGAATGCGACGATTATCGGGGGTAAGAAGGGCGGGTGGTATCATGATGATGTGTGGAATATGAAGTATTTGAAGGGGTTCCGGTGGGCGGATCTGATGGAGCAGGTGCAGAGGGAGAGGTCGGAGAGGGAGGCGAGGAAGAGGGTGGAGGATTCGAGGGCTAGGAAGGAGGATAAGGTGTTCTTGGAGGGGTATGAGAAGGGCAAGGTTATTGAGGGGATTCAGAAGAAGAATGAGGAGAAGGGGAAGAAGAAGAAGGATAGTGCGAATGATGTTAGGATGGTGTTTAAGCAGAATGAGGTTAAGTTGGGGAGGGATAAGAGTGTGGAGGATCCCGGGAAGTTGGGAGATGATACGACGAGGGTGTTGGGGAAGATTTTCTGATCTACTACTATTCTTGTTTGTGTAGTCTAGGTTCCTTTTCTTGGTTAATAGATATCCCTATTGTCTTGTTTATTGGTCTATGGATATGGTGGTGTATACTAGGCTAGTGTTGAAGATTCGAACCAGCAGAATTGACGTAATAACTGCATATTAACACCATGCATTCGTCTGGTTTGGTGGTAAAAGGATTAACTAACTCCATCCGTTCTTTGACAGTGAGCTCCGAGTGGTACACCTGGCAGTCAATATGGGCGTGGTGTAGGGCGGCAGCGATGTACATCTGCTGAGAAGGTCCCGTACACCACACGATTGACTTCTCGTTCAACTCAAAAACCTCCTGCTGCAAATTACTTAACAGGGCCCGCAACTTGGGACTACCTCGAAGTAAATAAGTTAGACAGGTCTCGTCATCGAAGGTATCAGGGATCCTGTGGAAGGCTTCTTCAGACTAGATATAGATCTTTGCTCCTTGGCTGCCTATACAGAAGGAGGAGGGTTTCCAGGGCGCTAAATGAGATTTGCTCCTCATGACCATGTCAGAGTATGAAGATACCCTGCCTACAACCCTAGCTTACCCTCCGATACCAGTAGCGTCAGTCTAGATAAATTTCAGCCCAGCTTGACATTGAACGAAGCTGTGATCAACGATACAACACACCGACAATGGATGTTCCATTTTAATCAAGACCAGCTACTCCGGTAGATTCTAATACTGCGGTTTCTGTGGGAAGATATGCGCGTGTGAAAGCAGTGCCTTCAAATACTCTCGAGAGGCTCTGCTTCGGTCAAAATAGTCGAAGCCATGCTGTGCTGTACCGTCAGTTCCTTGAGCCGTGATTTTATTTGGGTAGCATTGATCGTGTCATATATCAACCGAGAAAGAATGTGCTTCTGAAAGAATTCGACTGAGAGCAGGTGATTTTCGTGAGACGCCAGCTGATCAGGACTCAGGTGGGAAGCGTCCAAGGAATCATAGAGCAGTAGTCAAGATATCCATTAGAATATATATTCCGAGTAATGAAAGAAGGTGTTGCTGCCATAAGCAGATTAAAGAAGACCTACAACCACTATACTGATAGTGAAGTCCCAGAGGTCCTGTCCTGCAGATAATGTGCCTCATCACAAACCAGCAGAGCGAAGCAACCACTCATATAGTAAGGAAATCTGGATTCGTAAGGAACAGAATACAAACTCCTGTAAACTATCGGTAGGTTTCTGAGGATTCTTGTCCACTCATACCTTCGCTTCGCATACGATTGGCGGCCTATCACGCGTGATCCAGTCGCGGAATCCTAGTCTTTGATCTTGAATGTTCAGAGTTTTGAAACATGCACGCCCCTGCTGTAGAGCCCAGTGCGTAAGAGGAGGACTTTGAGGGGATAACAGCCGGGGGGTTGGATAGGTTTTGTTTGTGTACAGCTACATATTGGCCGAGTTGTTTTCATATACTATCAGATGTCAGGTGCTTTTTTTTGCAGAGTGCTGAAGCACAAGGTAGGGAGTATATCCAGACTCTTACGCTTGTCCAGTAGTATTTTCAGTGAATTCCTGATCTCCTTCTTGCAGGTCTTGTAGATCAGAAAGGGCCTTGAATATTTTAAGCGCTGTCGAACCGCTTACTGCAACTTGGTTCTGTGCTTGGTATAGATTTCCTCCAGTTGCGGCAGACTTTGCTTCAATTATAAAGAAGGGAAATCGAAGCCCAAGGGACGTTATATGAGGGTCGCTGATAAGAGTGAAGGTTTCTTGCAGGTCTGTCTCCGCAATGACTTTGCCTTTCTTGGGTGTAAGAGCCTTATTTAGCTCCGCCGGCGACACCTGACCATGGGCTGCACCATCAACTAAATCTAGCATTTTGAGACAATTTTCAACTTACTTCCATGGGTTTGTTGAGTTGACTAGGAGGGCGCATCTCCACCAGTACTCCTTTCAACGCCCATCCAGCTGTCCTTGACCTGCTCACTGGTTTTTCTATCATAGAAAACACCTTCGTTCGTCAGTAGGTTCTCTTGCTTAACCCAATAAAGGAAGCAAGCCAAGTGTGCCCTTTCCAAGGTCCAGCTGGACGGGCTCGTCATCATATGCAACACTGAGATTAGTGCCTATTTGGACAGAGATCATCTTGTCGCACTGCATTGAGCCATCATGTTTAGTGGAGAGATTTCGAGGGTTTCTAAGACCTCTGTGCGATTAAAGTTGGAAACGAGGGCACCTGAGCTTGACAGAAGAACAGGTGACCAGTAGCTAGATTTTAGGCACGCATCGAATCGGTATTCGGTGAGCTGTTGTGTAGAGCAGCAACCAGATATGATATAAATAGCCAAATTATTCGGGATTATTGGCATTGTCTCTTAAGACTCATGATTCCATAGAGTTGATATGGGATCGGTTTTTTTCGAGCAAATGCTGTATTAGCCCTTGTCTAATAGGAAATAAATTCAAGCAGTATTATAGCAACACGAAGAACGAGCATTCATCTTGAGTAGAGTACTCTGAGGGATCTTTTCATAGAGAAGTGCAATTAACAGGACGATAAAGTGGACGTCGTAAAGAGTGCAAATATCACTTTCTCGTGCTTCTGTTTTGCCGCAATGGTCGTGTTGACACGGTAGCTCAACAACATCTAATAACGCAAGCCAGTGTATAGGAAGAAAACCTGGTTTATCCCTGCAGGGAGTAGGCATAACTGTGCAGGTGAAGTAGTCTATTGTGTTCCACAAGATGTCATGAACAGTTTCACAGTATATTAAAATAATGCTATCGAACTCCTGTGGTAGAAGATGTCCCAGTCTCGTCGTTGTACTGAGTATCAGGTTTCGTGGAATTTCGCGAACTGTGAAAATTAACCTAAAAAGGCCATTAGCTCTATATTCTGTTCATTAGATCAGTGCAAATCTCACGATTAGTGACCCCCTCAGAGCTTTTTGTCCGTCCTTCAACTCCCAGACCTCTACAGATGCTGAGAACGGACCATACCCAATCACACGCAACAACTTTAGTTTTGACTTCCTTGTACAACCCTGGTGTGGAATTTTGAAGCTCATCTGTCACACATTCGATCTTAGATGTATCGTGGGAGTCCTCGTCTCCATATTATGCGATTAGCCGATTGCGCGTGCTTATAAAGTGCTGCGGAGGATTGTGATCGAAGAAACCTCAGATCCAATATTGGGGAATAATTGGGCTTGGTGTCTGACATGCCAGTGTATTTCCATAAATCTAGATACATGGGCGACTGGTACAACATTGAAGCAGCGTCCACTATAGACAGGTGAGTATTGCCATCGGCTCCAGTTCTTGGACAAACCTCTGGGATAAGTCGTGTCGTTTATGTCATGAGTGTTCAATGACTATGCAAACCCTTGAGTTTACCGACCAAGCTAGTGGGACTTGCATCAAATAGAAAGATAATGTCGATTTCTCGCTGATAGTCTGGAACAATGCCGGCACAGGACTAAAACTCAGCGGCTCCGGAGACATTCTAGAATCCGTAGATATTGTGCAGCATTGTAGAATGGCGTTGCTGTTAGCAAAAGCCTGACATCAACTCGCAGCCATGCATGTAAGCGGCATCCTGATAATGGTTCCCATAATAGTGATATGATAAAGAGAAATCCCACCCACCAGGCCATGACAAAGAGGACTTTGAGGTTGACAAGATGAGCCAGGGGCTTCATCTCGTCAGCTTCAAGGTAATTTATGCCCTATTTAGCATACCGTTGTCATCGCCTCATATGTATCAGTATAATCCTGATCAGGAACCCAGTGCGTCGGCGCTATAGTACATAGCTTAACCACAAGGATGCCTCCGTGCGTTTCAGAAAGTTGATATTTTTGAAGAAGGCCCCGAGGCGATCCAGAACCGCAGAAAACCGATCTGGATCAACGGTCATGCTACTCTTAAAATCTCTTCCCAGCTGCAGCAACAGCTCGTGGTTGTATTCCCTGGTGCGCGGGTTGCTTCGCCACTTGGCAGTCTCCATCAACCGCATAAATGCCGCCAGATTAGCGGGGGAGAACAGACAGGGTATTACGGAGATGAACCAGTGAGCAGGGGCCCAGTTCTCCGCTATCTGGCCTAGCTGTCTCACAATGGGTGACGTTTCGCCAAAGCTCGTATGGCATTCATCGCGGAAGGTGCGGGCCACCGTGATTTGTTGCAACTGGATCCAAACACGACTGGCCTGCTTCTTGGATTTATTCACGACAAAACCCTGCGACAGGGAGACGTGCGTGGCAAACCGGCGTAGGTAGCTCTCGGAGGTCGTGAGTACAATGAGGCGCCCGCAGTCATATTAGTGCTGTGATACTCACGCCGCAGTAGAGTAGTTCTGATGTCCATGAGGCAATGGGCCAAAAAGTCGACTTGCTCAAGGGAGTTATTTCTGTTTTGCATGCAGTGCATATCGAGAAGAAGACATCATCGTCTTAAACAGTGGTTTCTACCTATATCCTGGCTCTTTATATTGTATGCACGAAAAGATCTCTCCATGTGTATAATGATATGGTATGCATGTTCGCGTATCCATATCATTGCTGCTGTTCAATGTATCATTTGATAGTTTTCGTCTTAAAAGATGCAGGTCACCTGTTTGTAGCAACGCCCAATCGCCCTCCGGCTTCTATTTCGAATACTGGCAGAGTATTACTGCTTCGCAGTATTAGTTTGATGACGATTACTGGACCTCTTCTTCCACTCTTGTGTCATCTGCTGTAGAAGTGTCCTCCAGTTCAGCGATACTGAGAGCCTCCATAATTCAGCATCTTACTCAGTTCCATCCTATGGACAAAAGTCTGCTTTAGCCACAATTTTGTGGTATTCGGACCTATTCTCATTCATACCCACAGGCCCTAGGACGAACGAACAGTGCTTTATATGTACTCTTTGTACCAGCAGATTGAGGAGAACCAGCTTTTCTGATGCTTCGGTGTTCTTCTACCTAGGATTACTGCATCATGCCATCTCTGAACCTTCTCTTGAGTCCAAGCGATTAGGGCATTGTTGTATTAATAGATTGACTGGTGGGATGAAAGCCTATATAAGTTCCTGGGTGGGATTGGTTCTCCCTTTAATTAGTGTTAGGGTTCGCGACTGGAGTGTAGATCTAGGATATGATCAAGTTGTGTAGAAGGAAAAAAGATGAGGCCTGCAGAATCTGACTTTATATAGTAGAGCATCCGAACATGATCTATTCAATACCTGCAGTTACTGCCAGCTACTCTATTCACGATGATCATGTCGGACGTGAAGCTATACTTCAGTTGAGGGATACCAGTCAGACTTCACCAATCCTAATCAATGTCTAATCATTCACTTCATCTATGATAACTTTTTGTGTATCAGACCGGATATTGTTAACCATAACGATATCAGAATAGCCATGAAAACGCCAGAAACCCCTATGTGCAGTCGTGATTAAGAAAGTCCCGTGGAACTTAATGGTCATCGTCCATGTTCAACTCGTCAAAGTCATCAAGCAGCTCATCCATGTTGATCTTGGGCACCTCCTCGTCCTCGCTATCCTCGTCCATATCCATGCCACCCTGCTCCACAGGGGCACTTCTCCGTGCCTTGTACAGATCAAGAGTGCCACGCAGCTCCTGATCTTCTTCGACATCGCGCAAGAACATCTCAAAGTCCTCCTCAAGGCGGTTACGCTCGGCTTCCTGCTTACGGTTGAGGTTGCCAGCCGCTTGCTGCGCCGCCTCCTCCTCGTACTCAAGAGCCATGCGCTTAAGACGCCAGTTGCGGTTCTTGTTCTTCTTCTTGCGGGCGTAGAATTTCTTCACGAGCACAACATCGGGAATAGCGGAGCTGTACTGGCCACTAGCCTCGATCGCCTCAAAGTTAGGGTCGTTGAAGTTGGTACCAGTCAGGTGGTAACCAAGGACAGAGTCACCGACGTGAAGGACTCCACCCAGGTGAGTGCGGGTGAAATAGGTTTGATCGTTCGAGCCAAGGTCCGAAGCACGGGCAACGGTTGCCTCGGCCAGGTAGTACCGTCCGTTCGACCGTCCAACCAGTTCAATGTCCATAATGATAAACTCGGTCAGCTCCGTCACATCGGCAAGACTCCTGAAGGGCGATCTCCAGTAGGTGTTTGTCGGGACATCGGCGGTCTGGAGCGTGTTAGGGTCGAGAAGGTTGACAGAGGTACCGACGCGGTAGCAGAGGGCCAGGGGCGAGATGTTGCCCAGCGATCTGGCAAGCTTGATGGGCAGCGCAACCAAATCATCCTTGCAGATAGGGATCAACTCGATCGAGAAGGTGAACTTGTAGGACTTCGTGGAGGTGTGGATATCCATGGAGATCAGCTCTTGCGACTTCTTGACCTTGGTGGGGACGACGGAGGAAAGGAACTCGACCATCTTCTCCGCATGGTTCCTCTGCGCAAAGTAGAAATCCAAACCATCCTTGGCCTCCTTGATGTTGATTGTATCGCGGTGAGCGTTGTGCTTGAGGATGATCTGCTCGAGGTACAAGAAGGTTCGCTTGTGAGGCACCTTCTGGCGCAGCTGGATGCTGGAGTTCCAAGTGTTGACAGTGAACGACTTCTTGCAGTCAGGGCATTGTAGCGAGGCGACAACGTATTCAACCTCGAATGTCTGCTGCACAATGGTGCCCTGGAATGCCTCCTGCTGGATGGTGATCTTGACCTTGATACGTTTCGAGTGGGGCTCGGTCCAAATAAAGCTGGCATCGATAATGCGGACCTTGGACAAGCCGCGGAGCTTGCGCAAGCAGTGTGCGAGAAGTTCCTTCGATTCGAGCGCAGCACTAACCCAGCTGGTGGGGGGCTGGAGCCACCGCTCGCAGTCCTTGCAGCAGTGAAGAACTGCCTCTCTCTGGATGCCTTGGGAGATATCAACCGTCAACTTCACACAGTCCTGACAAAGGGCACCAGCGGATGTTGTTCCATCGATAGGCGCGCCACAGTTGCAACAAAGGATACTAGAAAGCGATGTTGTTAGTTAAGGTCCCCGATCAATATTGCCCTCATGTATGTTTACAGGGAAATTTTTCTTTCGATTTGCGGGGTAACTCACGTCGCAGCGATCTGTTCCTGCGGGGCCTCGAAAGGCACCGGCGCATCCAGGTCCATCGACATGTTGGAAGCAGGGATGAGGCCTGACACCAGATAAAAAAGAGGGTAAAGATAGGGAAGATAGAAGAGCCGGCGACTCCTGCTCGCTGAATGATGAAGCGAAATTTAGATTTGTCATGAGGATCAATATTTGCCCCGCCGCGAGAACTTTTTGTTTGCTCTGTTTGCTTGCTGACTCTATCCTTAGTCATAGTTTGTCTTGTTTGTCTCTCAGCAGCTTCCCCAATTGCGCTGCTGGTCGCCACTGCGAAGAAAGCTGTCGAGCTCTCGTTTGGTACCATTACTGCTGCAATATTGACCATCATGAATAGGGCATTGTTGAGAGCTGCCTGGTCCTCCAGGACAGCACTTCGCGCGCCTCATTCCGTCTCTCGTGCCGCGTTATACCGTTCGACCATTCACCCAGTAACTCGAGCTTTTGCTTCAGTATCTTGCCTCCGTTCTGAGCAGCCTTCATCCTCGTCCTCTGCAGTGCCACCGGCATCTGAATTGAAAGAAGAACCGACAGCGAACTCCGCGTCGGAGAGCACCCCTCACATCCCATGGTATCTACAGGAAGAAGCACCTGTGCCCGAATCAAGGCAGACAACTTCGCGAGATCAGATTCCCGAATTGCCAGAGAACCCTCCAGCTATCCTCCCTGCACTCCTCGACTACGTGTTCAAGGATGTTGGTCTTGATGAACTGAGGTTGATTGATTTGCGCGGATTGGAAACTCCGCCAGCTCTTGGTGCCAACGTGATTATGATAATTGGAACTGCTCGCAGTGTCAAGCACTTGAATGTGTCCGCAGATCGTCTTTGCCGCTGGTTGAGAAGTACCTACAAGCTGTCTCCCTACGCTGATGGACTCCTGGGTCGAAATGAGTTGAAGATCAAGCTCCGGAGAAAAGCTCGGCGTGCTAGGCTCGCCAGCAGGTCCGGTACTATGTTTGACGAAAAGGACGATGGGATCACGACAGGCTGGATCTGTGTCAATGCCGGTGTGGTAGAGGAAACGCCAGTCAAGAAGGATGAGAATTATAGATTTGAAGGGTTTGGCCACACTGCCACCGGCACTAGGGTTGTTGTGCAGATGTTCACAGAAGAAAAGAGAGCCGAAGTCGATCTTGAAAGCCTTTGGCAGAAGGCGCTGGACCGATCCGAAAGAGAGAAACAAAGGATTTCCCAGGTTAATTCAGCCGCACCTTCCGAAGAGGTTCGTGCTTCCAATTCGATAAACGTATCACCATCTGACCGTGAGTTCGGCCATGCCTCCAGGTTTCCCACTAGCCCTTTGTTCGGACAGAAGAGGCTGCTTCACACCAACCGTCGCCCCGCAAGCCAACACTTCGACCGTGCAGGAATCCATGCAGAAGATACGGAAGTAACTCTGGATTCCCAGCCTTCGTCTTTACTTCGAGACCATGACCATAGCGACAATGGAAAGACAACCCGCTCAATGGATGCACTATTTGACCACCTCTCAAAACTATCCGACGTTCAGGCCAGGATCGAACTAGGAGAGGGCCCGGAAGATAATGACTCTACACTATTCATGCGCCTATTCCATGATCTGCTATCAATCAGCACGGCGGCAGAGAGAGCAATAGCCCGTCTTGTCCTATTCTGCAACGCGATTTCCAGACAGCACCCGGGATATACAAAGCGGGGTTTATATTCAGCGTTCACAGAATGTACATGCGCTGGTTGTTCAGTATCTGATGATCTAGCATTTTCAGTTGTTTCAGCCTTGTTATCTCCCCGACTAGCAGGGACTAGCCCTGAGGACGTTGCAGGGCAAGTTCCGGAAGCGGACCAGGAATTAGCTCTTCTTGTGCTTGAACATCTATCTCTGCGCGGCACCAATGTCGTCAACATGAGAGTGTTCGACATGATTTATCGAGCCGTTGCCAGTTCCCCGTCCACCACTGTACCAGACGGAGCAAATAATGCACAGGCTGAAAATAAAAGCGCTCTTTATCGGGTGTCTCGCCTAATCGACACCCTTGACCTACCCTTTGAACCCGAGCAAGCCCGCAGCCTTATGCTATCGCTCTTTCAGCACGGCGACTACAATGGCTTTTGGAAGTTGTGGCGCAAGGGTCCCATCAATGGAAGTCTGCGCACCGCTGCTGACTACAAGATGTTGTTCCGGTTGCATGCTGATCTGGGAGATGAACTCCGTGCCCGGGACTGCGTATCAACATGGATTCCGATGATGAGGAGAGAAGAAAATCCGATACCCCTCGAGGGAGAGCTCTTGGTAGATATCAAGCGCTGCCTTTTGCTTGCCGATCCAGATATTGTGCAAAAGGCCGCGGAAGGATCGACGAGCAATCTGGTCCGATTCTGGAACGCATGCCAGATGAAGATGCTAAAGTGATGCCCCATGAAGTCATTGTAAATAGTAAACACTGTACTAGTAAATAACACAATCCCAATTCCCTCCTGTTATGCAGTAAAGTAGCACTAGCTGAATGTGAATGTGACGGTGGATCCGGACCTGGCTGACGGGTGCCGATAAGCCTCGGCTCAACTCGCCGCCATCGGATTGACGTCCACCGCAGCAGCAGCAGCACCTCCGCATTCTCTCCATCCTCCACCCAATCCCCCCATCCCAACTGCTTCTTCCACCTAGGGGCCAATGACTGGCCTTCTGCTGCCATCATGGAATACCTTCCCAGTCTGCAGCAAGAATTCGATGAGCTGAAGCCATCGCTGTTCGGTACGTGCCTTATCGCACACCCCAAACCATCTCAACAAACACTCGACTAACCCGCATCCCATCGCAGAGCTACTCGCCGAACAACAGCTCTCCGACCTTCTCCCCCCTTCAATCCGATACATCCTCGCCGTCGCGACCCATCGCCATCCACGATATCTCCTCCGAATTCTCAACTCCTACGACGAGATCTACGCGCTCCTCTCCCTCGTCGTCGAACGCTACTACCTACGCACCTTCGGCGGCTCCTTCACAGAGAACTTCTACTCGCTCAAACGCGAACGAGTCCTCCTCACCAAGAATGGCGAGATCCCTCGCGCTCAACTCGGCGCCCCAGGCCCCGTCCGCGAAGCCCTCAAGCTCCGCACCTCCGATGTCTGGAAGAACCTCCTCGTCCTCGTCGGAATCCCCTACCTAAAGCGCAAGCTCGACGAAGGCTACGACATCCACGCCGCACCACAAGCATCCCTGATCATGAGCGGCGGCCCCAGATACAACCCAGGCGACGACCTCCCTCCAAACCCAACAATCCGCCAACGTCTCCTCCACTACTACAAGTGGTTCCTCCGCAACATCTACCCCTCCGTCAACGCCGCTTACTACTTCTCCATCCTCGCCTTCAACCTCGCCTACCTCTTCGACAACACCAAATACTCCTCCCCTTTCCTCTGGCTCATCGGCACCCGCATCCGCCGTCTCAGCTCCGCAGACCACCGCGCCATCGCCTCCATCCTCGACCCTAAACCCACTCCCGGATCTGGTCCCGGCGGCGCAGGCGCCCGCACCCGCCCCGGCTCCGGCCTCCTGGGCCTCCTCAGCCCGCAGAACCTCTACCCCCAACTCCTCACCTCCCTCCGCTACTTCCTCCCGGTGTCGATCTTCGCCCTCAAGTTCCTCGAATGGTGGCACGCAAGTGACTTCTCGCGCCAGCTCGCTCGCAAAGCAACCGAGGTCCTGGACCTCCCTGCCCCCGTCGCAGCAGGAATGACGCCTCCCTCGGAGAAGCGTAAAGCAGCCGCCGCTGCCGCAGAGAAACAACAACAGCAACAGCAGCAGCAACCATCATCCCCTACCCTCAAATCAGCACTCAAATCAACCCCGCCAGCACGCACACGCATCCAACCCCCCATCTCAGCAACTTCCTATCTACCCATCTTCACCGTGCCACTTCCCCCACCAGACTCGGATGTCGCGTCCGCGTGCCCAATCTGTTTGAATGCGCTTACGAATCCCACGGCGTGTCAGACGGGGTATGTTTACTGCTACGTGTGTATCTTCCATTGGTTGAATGGGGAGCATCAGCGACAGTTGGATTTCATAAATGGGGAGGGTGCGGGCGCGGCGTGGGCGGATGATGATTTGGAGGGGGGTGAGGAGGAGCATAAGGGTGGGGATGATGGTGATGAGGAGGAGATGAAGAAGTCGAGGAGTAGACGTGGGAAGTGGGAGAGTGGGAAGGGGAGGTGTCCGGTTACGGGGAGGAGAGTGCTTGGGGGGACGGAGGGGTTGAGGAGGGTGTTGGTGTAGATAATACGTAGTATTCTAGAGGGGTATGTTGTATGATTCGTTCGTGGAATTTGTATGGAGCGTATACTATAAAAATACTAGTATAGTACTTAGTCTGCATTGTGTGGAATGAAGGTTACTAAGTTCAACATGTTCATAGTATACACTTCAATTTTGATACTGTTATTTGATAGCCCATAGATGAACAGGCCGGGTATATTATAGCACACTGCACTATGCACACGCTATGCTAATCAAAGTGATGGAGTAGCAAGCATCTAATAAATGACATACGGCTCCGCTCCATCTCCGAATAGAACCTCTGGTTGTTCAGCCGCGACTTTGAGTATAGTTTGGGAAAAGACAGAGTTCGCCCACGCGAACCACGGTCTCGTGTATGATTTGATGTTGTTGACATCGATGGACTCGTGGACTAAGCCGAGAAGACTGGAGTTGCGGACTAGGTTTAGAGAATCGGTGATCTCCGTGACGTTGTCGGTAGTCAATGCCTGCACGAGCAGGGACATAGGCCAGGCGTTTTCGAGACCAACTAATACGTCCGTGTTAGCTGTCTTGATTTCAAGGTTCTAGGGTTCGGGCATTGCTTACTGTGAGGTCCACCGATGCCGTGAAAGTCCGATCCAGTGAGGTAGTATGGATTACCATTAGGGTCGAGGATCATCTTGCGGGTGTTTTGGTAGACTTGATCGCCCTTATCGACGAAGCCTAAGTAGGGTAGGGCTAGGAGGGATGGAATGTTCGCGTCGTCCATGAAGATGCGCGAGCCGTATCCGTCTACTTCGAAAGCGTAGACATCGCCGTACGTTGGGTGGTTGAAAATGCCGTGTTGGCGGACGGCTTGCTCGAGGTTCTCTCCGCGGGTTTGGAGATTGGATGCGAGGGTCGAGTCGCCGCCAGCTGCGCGGATCAGATCCGCGGTCTTCTTCAATTGCACGGACATCATGGCATTGGCTGGGATGAAGTAGCCCAGGATAGTGGCGTCATCGCTGGGACGGAATGCGCTGCGGATGAGTCCGGTGCCTCCGCTGAGCGGGTTCCCGATCCCGGCCAGATTGAGGGTTTCCGTGCCGAGGGTTGTCTGGCGCTGGAAGGTGTACTGGTTCTGGACATACTGATGGTTACTGTTGAAGGTTGGCTGGGATTGGGCGTCGGTGGTGTTTAGGAGTGTGTCCAGGGCGAGATACCACCGGCTGGTGAGGAATTCGGTGGATCCGGTGTTTTCGTAGAACTCGTTTCCCAGAGCGAGAAAGTTGGCCAAGGAGTCGAGCTCGTATTTACATTCGTAGACAACAGAGGGCTCATACGCTGGATGGACGGTGTCTTGCTGGCCGTTGCTTGTTGCTTGAATCCCACTGGGTGGAGGAGGCTGGAACGCGTTGCAGTAGGGCGATTGAATGACGAACTCAGCCTGCGTGTGTATGGCCCCGAGGATGAGACTGTAGAGAGCCGGGTCCTTCTTTGCCAGTGTTTGATAGCCTGTCAATTGATTTGTCGAGTCGCGCAGCCACTCTGCGTTGATGTCTCCAGTCACGACAAAAGTCTGAGCTCCTTGCCATTGCGAACTGTCTCGTCTCATCTTCCGAGAGGAGGAAGTACTAGTGGACGTGCTATTGACATGCCAGCGAATGGTTGTATCCAGTGTGTTGGGGAAGGCATTGCGAAACAGCTGAGCCATGTCTTTGTCTACCATGCGCGAGGTCACATCGTCGATGACCTGCTCTACTGCGTTTGAGACAAAGGTCCGACATTCTGCTGCGGGTCTTTGGTAGGGCAGATTCAGAGGACCACCGCTGTATGGGGCACTGAGTTGAAGAAGAGTATGAGCGGGCTGTCACAGACGTTGTTTCAAGTGGATAATCCCTTACTGTCCAGTAGAAGCATAAGAGGTGTAGTCTGGACAAGCCCGACGTAGAATGGAAGGCTCATCGCGAGCTGCAGCTCCCCTTGCACCCAAGCCGGCGGCGAGGGTGACGGCCAGCGACAACGAGCGCATCTTGACGACTGGATAGCGGTTGTCGCTGATGGTGAGTCTGTATTATGAGGCCGGAAGGTTGAACCAATGTGCCATTGACCATTGAAAAAGAATCAGGGGGAACAATAGCATGTTTTAAAGTGGGCGGGTTGGGGGATGACAGGGGAAGGCAGGGGAATGCGGGGAAGAAGATCGCAAACAGCCGATTTCCTCGCTGATCCCCCGGATTCCCTGCTGTATTTCCCACCCATCATACCAACTCACTCTTGCCCTGCAGGATGCCTTTGAACCCTCCGGAATGCACATACTTCATGGCAGTTAATCAACTCACTGCAGGTCAGATTTGCATCCATTGCTCTCTGCGTTATACATCTACTAGTCTTGTCATGTCTAGTAATAGTTCTCCGCTCGATCAAGTGCCTTGATCAGCCGATGGCTCAAGAGTCTTTCCGATAGTCGCCTGACACCATTTATATTAAATGTTGGCATTAGCTTGTCGATCACATCCCAGGACGGTATTCGCTTAAGCATAACTTGAACGCTATCCTACTGCGCTTCGAAGCATTGACTTTAGTCCAGAATTGGTACAATAGAGTAAATGATGGATTGGATAATGGCTATCATCTTTGCCTATCAGAGCCAGCCGCATTCATGACAATCAAAACTATGAAAAAGATTGTCCATTTCGAATGGGAGCACACTCAAGAACGCTGCAAATACGTCACAAATATTTGTATAGTCAAAGCTCTACCTAATAGTACATGAATTGGGCGTATTACGTGGGTTGAAATGCTCGGCGTGTCAAACAAAAACAATGAAGCTATATAGCATAGATGCAGCGCTGTATGCTTGAACCGTGTAGGCATTGGGATAAGGAGAAATGGCAGACCAGATATTGATGACATGTAATAAACAGTCCACGGCATCGTACCAAAGAAGGGTATACTGGGTGTGAGCCTAGTCTGGGTTGACGCGGAGATGCCAGGGCTGGACCATTCATTGCGCTGCTTAATTTCAATGACTTCCTGGGTAACTGAAGTGCACTTGTCAACCAGCGTATATCGGTCACAACCCCTGGACATGGTATATGAGCACCAGAAGCAGAGAACAGCCTCGGAAATGACGCGGTTTCGAAAACATCCGGTTATCCACGAGCTGTTCACTTCTTCGAGAAGAAGGACATGATGCTACCCTGTCCCGGTTTCGCTGCTGGTTTGCCCTTTGGCGCACTCACAGCGGGCTTCTTCTTGGGAGGTGGAGCTGGCTCGTCCTCTGAGAATGACTCCCAGCTTGGTTCCTCAACAGTCACTACGCAAGGAATAAGTCAGTGATGGCCTTACTCAAGTAACATTTGATAATCTCACCAAGATAGCCCTCATCGTCCTTGACTGTCTTCTTCTTCATGACTTGGCGTCTGCCCCTGCGACGACCGCCCTTCACCGTAACTTCTTCCTTGAGTTCAGCCTGTTTCGGCGGCGGCTCGTCGATAGGTTTAGACTCTTCCGGTGACGGTGCAGCATCGGGCATTTCTTCGTCTTCGTCTTCGTCTGATACCAGTCAGAAGAGTTACCGACAATAAGGACGCAACGTACCATCATCTTCCATCATCTTTCTGAGCCTCTCTTCACGCTCTTTCCGCGACTCACGTGTACCGGCGGATGCGGACTTCCCTGAGTCTCGGAAGAGCTCCTCGGGCTCCTCATCCCCATCTGATGCGTCGTCTAGAACCACTGCTACTCATTAGTATCATGTAAAACGTCGCCAAGATGAACTTTGAGCACCCACCATCTTCAGCAGCACTGGGTTCGGCCTATATGATTGTCAGTCACTCAATACAAAGAATTCGGGTAAGGTGGTGGAACTGACCGATTCGGCAGCCGAAGTAGCCGGCGTCGCTGATTCTTCCTTTTTCTGCTTCGGCTTGGCCTTTGCAAAAGAGCTAAAAATACTGCCCTTTTGCTTTGGAGGAGCTGTCTTCTCAGTTGGCTTAGACGCTGGAGGTTCCTCGCGTTTGGCCGTTGTCTCCATCTTCGGGGCCTTGTCTTCAGGTTCTTTCTTGGGTTGTGGTGTTTCTTCTTCTTTAACAGGACGCTTAGCTGGAATAGTCGCCTTAGGAGGAGCTGGAGCCTGAGCGGGAGCTGGTACGGGAGGGCGACCGCCGGTTCTTCTCTGTAGTACAATCTCATTAGTATCATAGGAATACGGAAATGCAAGCGCACTTCTTACCCGGACATTGTTGCCCTGGATCATGCCCCAGGTCTTGCCGTATTCTAAGGGATCCTCCTGAGCATGCTTGGCGATCATCTCTCCCGCAACATCTGTCAAGACGTTGAGATCCTGAAGCACTGTTGGCTGAAGGCTGTAGACGTATATCGAGGAGATTGATTGGAAAGTCGCCTTGGCATCTGCGCACTCAATTATCAGACCCCACCCTTTGCGCAACGCAATGGAAGCAATTCCACGTACCCTCCAAGTCTTCCTCTCGTACAAGCACAACCGAGGACATGGCGATCTCATCCCTAGCGACATCCTGGTTTGGCATCGAACTGCTTATGTACGGGCTGCTCTGGGGAATGCCATCGAAGCTATCCTGAACGCCATTCGTTGTGGAAGGGGTCTCGGGCGCTTTCTGGATTCCCGTGATAATGTAAGTCGCATTGACGCTGTTTGGCTTCTTGTTGTTTTCGTTGCGGTGGAAATCAAAGAGCATCCTTTCCGACAACAATCAGAATAATTCATATGCATAACTTCGTGTTATTCGTATAAGACATACTGCTTGGCCAGGGTACTATGAACCCGAAGGGCTCGACCTAAGGACCGGTAGGTGACCTGTAGTATGCGCCGAAGCTGTTAGTAGATATCCAGCTTGCAGCACATTAGACCTCACTCACCGTGCGTCGCTCATTGAGAACATTCTCAGCGAGATACCTCTTATAATCAGCAACAGCCATGGTGGCAACAGGCCTCTTTTCGTGCGTGAAAAACGGCGTCGTTCAAAGCAACATGCGATGCGGAGTAGAACATTGACGACGCGTTCTGGAAGCACTTTACGCGTATCAGTCAGCGGGTCTTGGCACCGCAGCCAGTCTCCGACGCCATCACAATAACTACTCTTGATGATCGCCAGTTGCCATTCACGGTCTATTACAGCCCCAGAAACTCCCCGCACCCTGCTTTCGCTCACTAGACCTACCTGTCTATCTGATGATACCTCGATAGTCGCCGCAGCCTGCACCCAGTCACCCTATGGACCAAACCTTCGACCTCCCCGACTCGACCGATTGGCTTCCAACGCCACTGTCACTCGTCGCGCCTCTCGAATCCGCCCTCCGCTGCCAGGTTTGCAAGGACTTCTTCGATAATCCGGTGATTACCTCGTGCAGTCATACATTCTGCTCACTTTGCATTCGGCGGTGTTTAAGCACGGAAGGCAAATGCCCCGCGTGTCGCAGCTCTGATCAGGAATTGAAGTTGCGGCGAAACTGGGCTGTTCAGGAACTGGTTGAAGCGTTTCAGAATGCTAGACCCAGTGTTATAAATTTGGCGAGAAAGGCTGCTGCGCGGGGGAGTGCGACAGAAGAGGCAGAGTCGGAGGAGCCAGCACCGAAAAAGAGAAAGGTCGAGGCGGTAGATGGACCTGCTGCGGAGGGCGTGAGGACTCGATCCCAAACTCGAGGAGTGGGCTCCCAGGATGATCCTGTTGCGATTGAGGTCATTGAGGATAGTAATGATGAGGAATATGTTCCAGGTGTGTATAATCATCAGCAAAGTTGCGTCGCATGCTAATTGCCACTGAAGAGGACGGACTAGTCGCGTGCCCGATCTGCAGCCGGAGGATGAAGAATGAGGCGGTATTTCGACATTTGGATACATGCACTGGAGAGCCTGCGCCACCGAAGCAGCTGAATTTTGGGTAAGATATATCTTCTGGAGCGTGTCTACATGTTTGCCTCTGACTTGGAACTATAGCTCGTTACAACCAGCGGCGCAGAGATCAAAAGACGCGCTGAATAAAACACCAGAACGATTGCCCATTATAAACTATTCTTTATTGAAAGATAATGTGCTCCGAAAGAAGTTAAAAGATTTGGGTATACCGAACACTGGCCCGAGGCCCCTTCTGCAACGACGTCACACAGAGTGGATGAATTTATGGAATGCCAACTGCGACTCCAAAACGCCAAAGTCCAAGAGGGAATTGTTGCGAGAACTGGATATCTGGGAACGTACACAAGGCGGCCAAGCGCAATTATCAGGTGATGTCACAGATACCGTCATGCGCAAAGACTTCGATGCGGCGGCCTGGTCAACGAGCCATGATGATGACTTCAAGCGACTCATTGCGAATGCGCGAAAGAAGAGCGAAGCGCAGGTGCGCACCACGATACCACAAGAAAATGTAGGCACAAATCAGGCAACCGACCAGCTTGCCAGCCAGACAACGTATCAGCCTTCGAGTGTACCTGTTGTTGAGCACACGGAAGCCATACATGCGGCGGAAGATGCCCACCCCCCAGAGAGGTTGCCTGTAGAAGAAAAAACCGTCATTGTTCCTGAGGTACAGGCGCAGACGCTCCAGGGCTCAGTCGATAGCCAAATGACAAATGCGCAAAATTAGTTGCACTCGGTGTATGTGCCTAGAATATGCGCATTATGCAGGTCCTAGGCCCTGGAGGATTGTTCATCGTCTTCCGCTAAGCAGTGGTGTTGGGACCTTCCTCGACCGACATCCGAGACAGGCGGTCCTCCAATTCCGATTCCACAGCTCGCTCCGCTGCTGTTCTGCGAGCGGCTTCCTGAGCGCCCTGCTGGAGACTGTCGAGTTCGGCGAGCTTCTTGCGAGTCTCTTCTGCCTCCTTCTCTTCCATCTCCTCCCGCTCCTTGTTCTCCAGTTCCTGCAGCTCGTCGTCGATCTCAGTCTCATCAATCTGTGGACCAGCCTCGTTCATGATGTTTCCGACCTCGTCCACCTTGGACATCTCTTCACGCAACTCTTCTACCACATCCTCGACCCTCTCCGCACCACCGATCTGAGCATGCAAGCCTCGAAGTGCTCCGGTGCTTGCCTCCATGACCTTCACGAATTGCACCTGATCCGTCGCCTGCTCGATTTTGGAATATACCTCCTCAAGCTGCATCAGGGTATCCAGTCTCTGTTTCAGATTATGCTCCGCGAGCTTCTTAGAGCGCACAGCCGAGAGCGCAGAAACGCGGTTCTTGTTTTGCAGAGCCATTTTGGCAGTCGCATTAAGCTCAGTGATTTTATTCTCCAGGTTTTCCACCTGCTTGGCCATAGTCGCCATGAGCGTTTTGATAGAGGCGACGGCGGTATCTTGCTCTGTGATATCTTTTGGAGCGTCACTGGTTCTGAATTTGATGGTCTGCAACATAATTAGCATCCTACATGGTATAGATAAAACACTGAGACATAGGAATAAAGACACATACCTTGCCATCGTACGCAATAGCACCGCTATCACGGGACATATACAGTAACAGCACGTCCATATCCGCGTCCGACAGGCGACTCCCTTCATCCAAAACACCCGCGAACTCGTTCACGAAGCTTTCCTTAGAATAGACCAGGTCCGTTTTTGACGGACTATTCGCCGTGGCGTCCTTGACTACACGGTCCGCAGCCTCCTATAAGCACACCTCATTAGTCCTACCCATTCCAACCACGAACCGAACCCAAGTCAACGCAACCTACCTTCAAGTTCTCCACCAGAACCAACTCCTGAGGCTGTAACCTCGGCGTCGCCTCCTCGCCTCCAATCACAACGCCCTTCAACTGCTTCATTCCCCAGCTCATGACAGCCCATGGACTTAACACAGACGTATCAATCCCCCACTGCGGCTTGCGCAAACTCGCCGGATTAGTCCGATAAAGGTGCAGAGGCACCATGGTTCGATTCCTCGTCGCTTCGTCCTACATCACGCGGAGCGATCATTAGTCACTGTACACACCCTTTTCCTCATAACCTGTATATGGTTGTAACATACAAAGACGGCACCCAGTGCGACAGGCCGTCCACACTCCGGAATCTCCAGATCACGTAACAAGGACTCGTCAGCTCGGAGGATCAAGTGGTTCGCTTTGCCCTTCGTGGCGGGCCCATGTGGAGCGATGTAGCCGTGCTTTGCGGCTGAGGTTAAGGCATGTTCCCAGGCTGCGATGTTGGTGGTGTATCCCTCGGGGTTGGTCTTGCGGTGGATGGGGAAGTCGGAGTAGAGGGAGGGGAGGCGGTTTCTGGAACGAACAGGAGATAATATGTCAGTAAAAGTGGCTAGAGAGGAGGTCAAAGCGGGGCAAAGACTGACTTTCTGAAGGAATCCTGCGAGAGGATGTATTGAAGGAGGGTCGTCATTGTGGTTGTTATGGCGAACGGCAGATGAGTATGTAAAGTGAGACAGTGAGAAAAGAGATGTAATGTCTAAATGTGGTATATATTATGTAGTCGCAATGAAGGAACTGTACACCCCGTCGGTGTAGGCTGGATAGCCCCCGTGCGTGCGTGGTGCTACTGAGGTAGTATCGGGATGTCTATCTGATGTCAATAAATGGGCCACTTCGTCCTTAGCGTTGGTTGTCGGGGAGGTCATCTTATCGATAAGAGGTGATCATGTGCGGTGGTTCTGCTGCAGCGGACGATCATTTTCTGCCACCGCCCAATTTTCAACAGATTTCGGAGCCTTTTTTTGGGGACTGTATGTTCTTAAATCCGCTTAAATCCGAGGTTTTAAGAGCGAGGTTCGCTAGGTTCTGCCGGGTTAAGCGGTCTGTAAGGCGGAAAGGATCTACCCTCTGATGACTACGGATATGTTAGGACTATAGAGATAGTGGAATCCAATCTAAGCATAAACACGTAGAGAAACATTAATTGACACATGTCTATGATATTGTATAAACCTATGCGCCCGTCGCACCATAATTGCGTCCCTAAGCTCGTTCGAAGTCGTCATTGGCTGCATTGTCATCATCTCTCGTGCCTTGCGCCGGACCAAGACCGCCCGAATCCAGCGGATTCGAGATCAAAGATTTGCGATTCATGCGCCGGTCCAGCTTCTCGCTGGTCTCTTCCGTGCCCAGTGCTTCGGCAGTGGCTGCTTCGTCCCTTGTGTCTAGCCCTCGGGCTTCTAAGTACTCGACCTTGACGGCGTGTCTTAGGTTGTCAACGAACGTCTGCATCTCGGGCATTGGAAATCCCCCATCGCCATCCAATACATCTGCATATAGTCGCTCCGCCTCCTCGAGAGCAGCCGATGCTAGTGACGGTTTCCCCAGACGAAGCCACATATCGGCGGCAAACACACTCCACATTCCAGCCTTCCGACGTCGAGAGCCCCATTTCATTCCGCTCACCGGTGACCTCGCCGCATAGCATGCCGACACACGCTCGCTGAAAAGGCCCTGGCCGATGGATCCCACAAGCCCAAGGTCCATGGCCCGCATGGCCCATCGAGCGGCGCTTTCCACTGCCGAACCTCCACGAGACTTCAACAATTCCATGGCTAAAGTGAGGCAACGAAGTGCATCAGGTGCGTCTGAGCACCGTGTAAGATAGGAATAACATGCCGTGTCGAACATCTGATCGATTCCGTCGAGCTTCATCTTGGTCCCCATTGCGGCCGGATTGAGAAGCATGCTTACGGCGCACATCTCGTAGGCACCCGCATGGTATTTCCAAGCCTTGTCGTTCGCATAGTCCGACCGAAGAAGCTCATACGTGGATGCTGATAACTTCCAGTCTCGGAGCATGAACGCGAAGTCAGCCATTTTACGCAGAAGGGCTTCAGGCGTGTCTGGTCTATAGTAACCGTGAGCGACATCGTAGTTTCCG
Organism: Aspergillus neoniger CBS 115656; assembly: GCF_003184625.1. Taxonomy (NCBI): domain Eukaryota; kingdom Fungi; phylum Ascomycota; class Eurotiomycetes; order Eurotiales; family Aspergillaceae; genus Aspergillus; species Aspergillus neoniger. The sequence goes on along the minus strand of NW_020291158.1, from coordinate 23,471 downwards.
CTGGCTCCCCCCGATGTGAGGCTGGAACGAGAGCCAGTTCCGAACCCCGCCCATCTCCGTGACATGGACATGAATCGGCCACTGATACCACGCCTACGGGAGGCCACCTGGTCATTCCAAACAGCGACTCGGTTTTCCATGAATGGTATGACGGACTGCGCAACCAGCTCTCGGATAAAGGCCTTGATTGCCATAATATCCGAGTCGAAAAGGTAAAGACCATTATTATCCAGGTCAACCAAGGGCTCTATTGATCGTCAGTAAGTGCAGTATTGTAGATGCAGGGGTCTAGTCATACCAGCTCCACCCGAAAGTCGCTCAGTAGGCGAGAGCCATTCGCATTCAGGAACTTGAACACTGTCATCATCGGTGACCACGCACTGATTGCTGCGCAGCCTCAACAAGTGGCAATGTAACCCGAAATGACGCTTCATTTGGTCGTACAGCTTGGTTGATTCGGCAATGTCATCCCGATCCTCGTCATGAACGAGAACGTAGTACCGGAGGTATTCAGAGTTACACCAATCTGGCAACCTCCTGGGCCCATTGCTCGTATCCGCATACAATTGTCTGAGAGTTTCAAGCGGGGCAGTATTGCGTGAGCTAATAGCAATGACGCTGGCCACTGGATGTCGAAATGTTTCATGTGGCGTGGCCGAGGATATCGATAGAAGGTGTCGAAGAAATACTTTGTATAGAGGGGATGTTGTAGGAAAATTCAAGAAATCTCTGGGGCGCATTGATCCGCCCAGCGGATCATCTGTCGTGCCCAATTGCTTCTCCAAGACCTCTTCCACCTGTGCCAGGGAGGGGTTTCGCCCTGAGCTCGAATTGGTAGGGGGCGGGCTGTTGCTGGCCAAGTTCACGAAGCGCACCCCGTAGTCTTCCCAGCCACGACTCGACCCCACGCTGTCCCTTATGACCAACTTTCCGGGCACATTCTCGCCGAAAGGGCGAACCAACTCCCAGAAACCACCAGCGAAGCCTTTGTGTCGTACCAACTCATCGGTGTCCGCTGATGCATAGACTCCAACCACCGGGGAGAACGAGCGTATGATTAGAGAACGAATTTCCTCCGCGCCATCGAAACGACCTTCTACCGGGGATCCCAGGGATGATCGGGCTAATTGTGGAGTCGACGATCGGAAAGAAGGAGCACGAGGCGATGCGGACCTAATCGGAAGTTCTGCGGTCGTGGCCGTCAGGGGCGGAGTCGGAGAGCGGATCCTCGAGTCTACCAGGTCTGCATCAAGGGTCGATGACGAGTCGCGGCGCTGATTCGGATATCTCGACTTGGATGCGATACGTGGAACGCCGGGCGAGAACGACGGCGGAGGCTTGACCGGAGCCGCATCTCCGGGCGATGTCATGGACTCCGAGTTGCGTGGGATGCGCTGTTAACAAGAGTAGAATTTGACCCTAGAGCCCATGGACCGGGTGGGGAGTGATCCCACGGAAGAGTGACGAAAAGAGGGAGTGATGTGGTGTGATGAGGTTCGGGGCGAATTGTCAGGAGAAAGGGAATGGCGGGAGGAATCCGGCAATGTTGTAAGGATGCGTTGAAGCCAAGTCACCGCGGGCGAATCCCAGAGCGCAAGTCGGGCGAGCAGCTCCGTTGGGGCTAATGCGTCCCTCACGGCAGCTAATGTCGGGGGTCAGGACGGTGGCGAGGTACTCTTTTGACAACTGCTTTTCAGAATATATAAATTCCGAGGTGATCCAGGAAAGCAGACTGGCTTTCCAGTGGATTGTTATCGAACGGAGAGCTGCGACAAGCTTCATTGTTAGTTTAATGGATTGAGTTGTTGTTGACGGCTCGGAAGGCGGTGATGATCCTCCACTTGATCTGCCGGGCAATTAATTGATTGTTCAGGCGCTGCTGTTGATCCCCTCCACTCTCTTCCTGCGATGCGCTCTGCTTGTAATCGGGAACACAAGGCTGACCATCTCATGACTCAATAGAGTACATTCAATCCGTCAGCCCATTTGACTCATCCTGGGATGGCTGCTACCCATGCTCAGAACATCCCTCTCCTCCTTGCCTTCCAAGCGCCGCCTACTCCGCCTGACCGTTCCTCTCTCTCCGCCAACTGATGCTTCCGCCGCAATTGGATTTCTTCTTCTTCGCAGAATCTCCCCGTTGATACCCCGTGCTTGTATAAATACCCTCCGGTCTACATCTGTACCGCACAGCTCTTCCATGAGCCGTCGGAGATCCTCCAGCCTCTCCCCTCAGCGAACAAACAAAAGACGGCGCATACCTGAAGCTGCCCCGCATCAGGGCGCTGCAGGAGACACCATGACTCAATCCGCGAATACCGTTCCCACCATTGAACTCACCGCTCTTGAATCGACATTAAAATCGCTCTTACTCGATGTCGCAGAATACATACACGAGAAGAATATTTCAGAAGGCCGCCGCGATATAGAGCCTACGGTTCTGCGATTTACCGGAGGATGGGTGCGGGACAAGCTCTTAGGCGTGGGCAGCAACGATGTGGACGTCGGTATCAACAACATGACTGGGTATCAGTTTGGTTTACTCCTCAAGGAATATATGGATAGACCGGAAAACTTGGAGAAGTACCGACAGAAGCAGCCCAATGGAGAGTTGAAACATGCAATTGCCAGCCTACATAAAATCGAGGCGAACCCGGAGAAGTCCAAACACCTGGAGACAGTGACAACAAGGATATTCGGCTTGGATATTGATCTCGTGAACTTACGAAAGGAGACCTACTCGGAAGACAGCCGAAACCCGCAGATGGAATTTGGCACAGCCCAGGAAGACGCGATGCGCCGCGATGCAACGATCAATGCGCTTTTTTATAACCTGAACGAGTCCAAGGTTGAGGATTTGACTGAAAGAGGTCTGGAGGATATGCAGAAGAGGATCATTCGTACCCCGATGGAACCATATCAAACCTTTCAGGATGACCCATTGCGTGTGTTGCGCTTGATTCGCTTTGCTAGCCGGCTGGGTTACAATATCGAAGAGGAGACTCAGGAGGCAATGCGAAATGAACTTATCGGGGAGGCTCTCAAGCTGAAGATTAGCAGAGAACGGGTGGGCAAGGAGCTGGAAAAGATGCTTCAAGGTTTGTAACGTCCAAGTCAGCATTGATGGTGGCTCACAGTTTCCAGGTCCTGATCCCCGCGGTGCACTGCAATTCATTGACCACCTTGGACTATACCCGACTATTTTCGCCAACCACCAGGATGATGCGCAAGCAGATACCTCGTCATGGGCACTTGCATACAATGCGCTGGGGAGGATCCTGAAACCCCATGATGACGACCCCATGACTACCAAAAATGTCCGTGATTTCCTCGTACGCGACAAACTTGAATCCTACTACGCGTGGATGATTGCAGCATTTGCTCCATGGTCAAGTGTGCCAACCCGCGTTGCGAGGGGACCCAAGGCGAAACCTCTCCCGGCCCGGACCGCGGAAGTAGCTCGAGACAGTTTGCGAGCTGATAACAAGACAATCGCCGTCATTGGCGATGCGGCACATAATTGGCAGGCCATTACCGACATCAAGAACGCTGTCCTCGGGGGACGCATGGATGGAACTGCAGCAGAGGTGCGGCAGCAGGTCGGACTGCACATTCGCTCATGGAAGAAGGACTGGAGGCTCTGTATACTTCTTTCCATACTCCAAGAGATTATGCGTGGCGGCGAGTTTACCAGCGGTAAGGATTCCTCCATGCCCATTGTCTTTATAAGAAACTGATGCTTACGTGATGGCAGTTCTGGAATCGTACGACCGCTTCCTCTCCTACATCAAAGAGCAAGACCTACAGGATGTGTTTGAACTGAAGCCACTCGCCAACGGCGGAGAGATTGTAAAGGCTCTTGGTTGCAAGACTGGTCCTTGGATGTCGAAAGCCTTGGACATGTCGATCAAATGGCAGCTGTTGCACCCGGAGGTTACCGAGAAGGAAAAGGTGCTAGAAGAGCTGTCCCGTAGAAAGGAAGAGCTAGGCATCTCAACATAGTAACAGAAATATCATGGCTGCTCTATGGGTACGCACACTGTTGATCACTCCTCTCAACAATACTTGGCTTTGTGGGAGGATCCAAGGAGAATCCTACTTCGTCCTTGATTTCATTTGGCGCCTCTAGCAACGATAGAAGCAAAGCTCTCGGCCCACGTTTCCTCGGTCTGGTATCTAAAGCAGGTCTGTGTCATATAGTATGACGATCGTGAAATACTGCGAAATGCGCACATTCATTGCGCCGGATCGCACGGCAAGGCCTCACCCAATTTGAGTAAGGGTGATCGCTCAGGCAGGGAAGGGATCCTCCATTATCCATAGACCACATCAATGTCCACTAGTTAGCTAATGTAAGGAAGTATTAGCATGGATCACATGGATGTCTGGAGACGGTACTCAGCAATACAAATCCAACAAATACCCTATGCCTTACAATCCATCTTTCTCCCTAGCTGCATGGCAGAGTGGATATGAATACCTAGAATGTTTCGAGTGGCAAGCTAGAAATCCAGACATCTCGTGAGTTGTTTCTGGGTGGTTTATATCCCATATGCTTGTGCATCCACATCCTCAAATCCGGCCACCCGACATCGTCAGCAAGTATTATTGATTGAAGAGTCGCACGAAAAGTCCCTTGCGTAAGGCTCGGAAATCTCCATGGGGTGAAGGGGATGTATTGCTTCCATGTAGCAACCACCACAATCCCTCCTTCAGGGTTGGCATTTTCCTGACATCTGAACTAGGGAACTAAGGTCATGTTCCCAGACAGACGAGTTGCATTAGTTCATGTGTTGAATCAAGCAGTACATGCCGGATCTATCGACTGCTGCCTTTCGTTCTTCCACTGTCCATGGCATGGCACAGCCTATACACACCTGATAATACTTCAAACACCTCAATCGTGCAGTATGGGGTAATACAGCATGTGTAGTCAAGGCCAATCTGCATCTACAATAGCTCACATGAACCAACCTTTAGGAAATGGTGGCTGGCTGATGATGATAATTCCCTCAGCTCAATCGAGCCCACATATGACCTGTGCAATAGGGATGATGACTGTGTCCACAGTTTGATCATGCAATGAAGGCTACAAATACATATCTCATCCCATATCTTTTGAACATCGAAGCCTCCCATGCTCAACTCATTTATACACACGATCATTGCAATATTGAGCACAAGCAGGCAGATATGCGTTACCTCAGTCTTCTGTTCTATGTGGCCAGTTCGTTGGTGGGCGGCGTGTATTCCTCTGAGGATCCAACCCCAGCAGAGCCACTCAATTTTGGATGTCCGCTCAATCCTTCACAGTGTAAGAAGAATGTGAGTACTCAATACCCCCAAAGTACGATATCGCGTGGAAATGTATACTGAAGTATGCCATAGTGCATAGAGACCGTCCACGCTAAGACTTGGACCTGTGATGGCACCCTGAAAACGTATGAGACATTTTTTCTACATTACTCTGACAGGTTGACAGTTCACTGATCATCTCATTACATGTCTAGTGTTTGCCACTGTATTGGCTCAGCAACGGCGCCTCCCGAAGCATTGTTCACCTGAAGGGATCCCACTTGATAGCCCTATTACAAACAAAGCTGCCTCATATCATCCATGTGCAGCGTCATGTGTCTATTCTATATTAATGGAGCGATGCTATGAGAGTTCCAATGTGTTAGGTCAATGCTGATTTTGCTGAAATAGCGGGTGACATCCTGCTCTCAGTTGCTTGTGTTTGGCGTGTTAATCCACGATATACATGTTTACCAGATGTCTTAGCATTGTTCCGGATAAATAGGATAGTCACTGGTTAATAAAGTGTGCAATTATCTACCTCATTTTAATCTAGTAGAGCATAAGTTGTATTGATTGTATCCTTATTTGGTATTTCGCAAAGATTCATTCTGAACCGGCCAGGTAAAGTTGGTAAGACCCAGGAATATATACTCCGTTAAATGATTAGTCATGTTTGTTCTTTCTTTCCTCTTTCCTTTTATTCTTTGACAGATCTTGGATAGAAACGGTAAGAATTACTGATAGATGAGAAAAAGAATGAAAGAAACCGCTTATACTTATATAGTAATAAGTTGCAGCAGAACGATGTCTGGTTGGGTAATGTAAGGACCGTTTCTCGGCTCCCGTTTCTTACCGCTCGAGAAATTCGGTTGTCGACGGCGAATGGATCTCCGAGTCACCTGTGGCCCGAAGCTACCTTTCTATGGACATCTTGACTGTCAGTTCAACAAATAAACACGTTTCTGTAGATAGCGAGGTACATAGACGTGTCTATGGAAGAGTTTCAAACGGCGGCGCGTGAGTGCCTAGGTCGCGGTGATGCGCACATCCCAGACTCGCGGCTGGATAATATCGTCGTCCCTAGAGAATTGGACCGTTTATGGGACACCATCTCAGCCCACGAGGACAAAGATAATGCAACTGTATGATAAGCCGTTTTGATATCGCACTGAGGCAGCAATGCTAACTGAGGACGACAGGCAACTGAAGACCTATTTCTTGCGCGGGAGTTCCTGAGACTTCGGAACTCCAATGAATTATCAGAGCCTGATGTCGCCGCAGCAAACCACATCTATGCCTGGGCGAGTAGGCATGCCCTACCATCTGCAGTGTATGCGGAATCTATGGAAGAGCCCAGTGGTGAGTTGAGGGCTTTCCCCTCTCACATATTCAAATACGCTGACATAGCCCAGAAGAGAAGAACGCTCTTATGCATGAAGACAAGCTGAGATCATCATTGTCGATAGCGGTGATTGCGGCCTTGGACTCCCTATTTCCAGTGCATAAAGCAGCCGACGTGCCAAACATTATCCTCGCACTGGCAAGCTTTACTTCCGATGCAGATCCGTGGACAACAGCCGAGTCACACACGGCGTCCACTGCCATTCTTGAAAGGTTTCGCACAACATCGCTTCCGACACCAGAGGCATCGTTCTGGGCTGTCCTTGAAACCATCCTCAAGGACACAATTCGGCCCCTCTTCACAAGGACCAGGAACCCCGCCATCACAGCAGCAGGTCGCAAGGACATGCACCCCATTCCTCTTCCCAGATTTGATACCAGCATTCTTGACCCTGAGTCGAAACCATGGCGATCATCAGACGTCTACGCGACGACCGTCTTTGCCTGGATCCTAAGACAATATCAGGTACATCCCCTCTCAAAGTACCACATTTATTCGTCGTTAACAGCTTCCAGGCGCCAGACATCAGCCGTCTGGAATCCCACTTCCCCCTCCTCGTCCCACCAATTCTCGCCCTGATTGACGATGAAACCAACCCTAACAAAACCGACGGCTGCACTCTTCTTACCTATCTTCTGAAACCCATTCAGCAAGCCAAATGCGATATTTTGAAGCGTACCAACCTTTCCTCTGTCTTCATCGATGCCATCAAACCATGTCTCCTCTCCCTACCTACCATAACCCCTGAACCCGACTCCATCCGTTTGCTAAGCACAGCCTATCCAACCCTCTTCTTACTCCTCAAAACCAGCTATTTACCCAACGATAAACAAACCTACACTACCGAGCTAACGAAAGTCCTTCGCGAGAACCTCATCCCTTCTTTCCACCACATCAGCACCCTGACGCCTTCTAGCGGGACACAATCTACGCTGTCCTCGTTCCCGCACCCGAAATTGTCTACTCTTTTATTAGACAAGATACACGATAGTATCTTCGATCTCGCAGTTTACACAACAAAGTACCTACAGGAAATCATCCCGCTCATCTACAGTACGCTGTCTAATCCCTTCGGGACGGCGTATCCACCTCTCCTATTGGCAGGAGTGGCTGTTACTAGAGCGGTGATTTTGAATGCACACCCGAGGATTTGGCGCTGGAGAGGGGGGATTCTAGGTGCCGTGGCGGCATGTTGGCTTAGCGTGGCTGACGAGGAGGCTGCGGAACGAGGGAAAGAGGGTGAAAAGGAAGAGTTGATTAAACTAAAGCAGCAGCTGAAGGGCGTGGTCTATTTGCTGAGGATGGTTCTGGAGGATCCGGATCAGGAGATCGCCAAGGATGACGAGGTGATGGAAGCGAAGGATGGATTTGCGAAGGAGGTAGAGGAGCTGGTTGGTGCTGATGAGGCATTGAGAGAATTGCTGCATGGGGAGGTAGATGGGAAGGATGGAATGTATTTTGGTGCTTGATATCAGTTAATTCCTTCAACTCGACATTCTGGATGATGTTGGCCCGGTTTTGTGGGTTAGTTTAGGCCAGTAATATATCCCCGAATTGATTTTCCCACCTCTACTGCCAATAAGTAGTCTCTCCTAGCCAACACCGTGTTGAAGGCATAGATGAAATTACTTATACAATCAACCAGCCCCTGCTGAATATCCTCGGGATGAGTTCTGGTGTCATCCCGGACTCGAATGTAAGTGTTATCTCTTATATAACAGAGGCAAGTCGCATATCCCCCAGAATCTATTTTACCCAGCACAGCTGAATATTCTCTCAGCACAGAACCACTATTCCATTCACTGCAGTCCCACTCACTACCACCAGCAAAGCAAGCCCTACAACAGCTCCAATGCTACTAGCAAGTAACACACTCCTTACCATAATCAAGCCTCTTCCATATCTTCCATCCCAAGACCCTCCTCCTCTCACCAACTCATCTCCAACTCAACTTCCCCTTCCATCAAACCTCTTACTACCTTCTACTCCCAAATCCAAACTACAATCCCAATGCAAGAACCACCACAACCAGCCCCAATCATGTTCCGAATCTTCAACTACGCCCAGCCCCAACCCCAACCCCATCCCTCAACCTCACCACCATCCCACCAGCAGCACACCCCCAGCCCAATCCCCTCCGTCCGCGTCGAAATCCCCCCCTCAGAGCGTACGCCCTTCCCCCCCTCCCCCCTCCCACCAATCCCCACCAACCAACTAGAAAGTCCCAGTCCTCCCCGGCCTAACCCACAACGACCTCCCCCTCCTCGGCACCCGCCCCAGCTCCTCAATGCTTGAATACCACCAACTGCCCATCCTCCGACACCTCGAATGGCGCATCGACGAGACCACCAACGAACCGCTCCGTCGACCACTGAAGGACGTTGCGTCTCTGACAGCGGCATTCGCACAGACACGCGGATGCGAGCCACCAGAGCCGTGCATCCATTGCAGGGAGGGAAAGGGGGTCTGGAAGACGTGCGTGGTGGGGTTCGATACTAGGGAGGGGATGAGTGCGCATGGTGCTTGTGCGGCGTGTCGGTTTAGTAGGAGGGGGTGTAGTTTTAGTAAGTATTCATCTTTCTGGGGGTGGATTTGGGGAGGGTGCTAATTGGGTGTTCGTGTGTGGTAGATGTGCAGGTTGAGGGACCCGAGCCTGAGACGCCGGTTAGAGTTAAGGATGAGGATGGGTATGGGGATGAGGCTGGGCTCGCCACTCCGCCACCATCTGCTTCAAGGGGATATTTAACTACTGCTGTTGCTTCTGGTCGTGGTGGAGGTAGGGCTAGGGGAAGAGGGCGCGGATCCACTCGCCACAGGCCATACAATCTACGACCGAGGGCTACTACTCCAACACCTAGTGGTATTGACGTGGGGTATACCAGTCGTGATGGAGAGCGGGACTCAGGCCCGACGATCAAGCTAGAGAGAAGTGAAGTGTCCACCTCTTCGCCCGGTACTTCTCGTCTTGATGGAAGTATTCTTCCCTTTCCGTTAGGTCCGGAGACGATTGACGATTCGCCGTTTTTGAGACGCGCTCTTACGGAGATGGAGATGCATTTGGGGACGTTGAGGAGGAGGGTGAGACAGTTGGAGGATAGGGAGAGAATGAGGGATAGTAGTATTAATCCGTGGGAGTTGGTGTGATTGATTCATCGGTTGGGGAGTGGTTCATGTTGTTGAATGAATTTGTGCTCGGGATGGTGGTAAGGGAGGTATGGTGCAGGGATTGATGGTAACGGAGATTGGCGTTGATTTACACTGCATTGTGACTTGCATGTCGGATATGGGGTGATAGTGTGATCATGTGTGGAAGTTAGCGTTCGATGGAGTGGGAGGGCTTTTAGCGAAAAGGCATACTTGATAGACGAGCACCAGTGAGTGTGAATGCAGTGTCTATAGAAAGTCAAATGCGAAGCATCTTCTCTGATCTAAGGCGGCCGTTCAATTCTATCATATTTATATACAGACCGAAGTTTAAGACCCACGAGACGAAGTATACACCTTCTGAGGGTACAGAAAGCCACCAGGGCCACCATCTACATGATTCTCCATTCTCGGTCTCAATCCCTCCGATGACGAAGGCAGCATATCGAAGCCCTGGGTACTCAATGACTCCTGGGTATTGACCTTCTTAACAACATCCACCAGCCGTCTTAGTATCGCATACTCAAGCTTCAGCTTGATGCTATAAGCGACAGGCTTGAACATGACCTGCAAGGCATAGTAGCCCGCGTACTGGATACCGACGACGGCTATATCAAGTATCAAGACCAGAATATTAATCACAATCAGCTGCGCCAGGATACGACGATGTCGGTCATCAGGCCGAAGTCGTAGCAGCTTCGCAGCTTCCCAGACATACAGACCGGAGAGGAGACCTTCTTGGAGACAGAAGCCGACGAGCTGGATGCGCTCCATGATGTTGTATCCGTGGTTGAAGAGTCTCCAGTGTGTGGAGACGGTCCCGTATAGGAGGACCGTTATTGGAATTTGGAGGAGGATGTCGTCCAGGATGATGAGACGGAGTAGATACCGAAGGATTGTAGGGTCCTGGAGGACGAGATGGAGACGGGACCAGAGGACGAGTGAGTGGCCGGTTATCATACCGCACCAGCCGATCATGATAAGAGTGACGGAGCCGTAGGGCGAGATTTGGGGTCGGGAGAAGAGGAGAATATATCCTACGCACTGCGGGAAGATGCTTAAGGAGGCAACGAGGAGGGACCAGAAGTAGACGCTGCCTCGGCGTTTGAAGGTCGAGAGACAGAGGATGATGAGTTCAATGGCATTGTAGCAGGCGATGGCGGCAAAGGCCGTGAAGATGTGCACTTGGTGGGAGTCTCGGTATATGTCGGGGAGAAGGCGCCCTGAAGGGTTGTCGCGTTTGAGGAGCATGGGTGAGGGGGACACATGGTTGACAAAGATGGCATGGTGTAGTGAGGGGGAGGGAGGATAGTGGGAGATTTATTGAACGTCGACCAGGGTCGCCACCCTCAGGGTCCGAGGAGAAGAGGATCTGCGAGTGGATGCAAAGGACAATGGGGCCAACAAGGGCCGCTCAGGCCCCCGATTTACTCCTCATGGGTAGGATGGCGCAAGTGGGAACATATGCAGGGAGGGTGCGGATGCGGAGAGACTAGAAGGGGATCGCTGGGTGAAGCACAATCAAGGGTATGAACGGCAGAAGATCGCCTCACCGGCATCAGGGGGTCCCTGAAAGCAAGGGCGTTATTAGCTCATGGATACGAGGTCTACGCGTGGCCGAGCATCTGACGGAGAAGTTAGCCGATCGACTATCGAAGTTTACTGACAGCGACAAACCGGGGGAACACGCGGGATGTCGATCATTTGCGGACAATAAACTAGCCCACTATAAGGTGGATCTTGGTTCAATAGTAGATCCATTTCTTCAGAAGCGGCCGGCCTGTCCTACATGATGTATTTCTTCAACAATGTTCTGGAAGCCTGTGCATTGACCACTTGGGCTGCTCGCCCCCAGGAGGCGAGATCAATTTTGTCATATAAGTTGTAATTTGAGTTCATGGTAGGTGCTACTTCCACCGGTGACTGTGAAGGTTCTCATTCTGTCACTGCGGAATCTAAACCATCTTTGGGAGTTCTGATTTATCATCTCAAGCCCCTATTCCTTAGCCCCGTGACATAGGTGCTCAATAGTTTCGCGAGGTGATGGGTATTATGGGATGACTCCATTGTCCAGACAAACAGACTGAAGTGGAACCTTAGATATCAAAAGGCCATATGGATCTCAGTGTCTCTTCATCCTTCACAGGCTCATCTGGATCGGCGATTTCAGGATTAGTCAATACGGCCTGCAACATTCCATCAAACATCTCATGATGCGCTGTCTGCGCCGCCTCCCAGTCACCCGTTGGTACCCAGCCATCAGTGGATGTGTTGAGCAAGCCTGCCAGATCATAACGCAGATTATGCGCTGCTTCAAAAAGTCTATACTTCTTCTGATGATCTGCCACTTCATACGGTGGAGGGACTGCGTAAGGACATGGTCCTGCAAAGCCTAGCTTTTCCCAGTTTTGAGATGTGTCAATCAGGTCGTGGTGTAGTGCCGCAGCTCCATCCTTCCACGTCCTGTAGCTGTAGCGAAATGGTCGGAATAGATTTTGGTCCATCAATCTCGGCTTTGAGAGCGTGGGTATAAGGAATTGGGTGCAGACATCAAATGCTCTGGTGCAGACCTCATTCTCCGTTGCAAAGTCGGGAATCTCATCCGCATACCAAAACGCCGGCTCAATGCTAGCGGCCTGCCAGTCAATGATAGCCGTTATTTCAGAAGGATCATCCTCTGAGACAAATATGTTCCTCTTGTGAAGGTCTGGGTGAAACAATACTGGTGTCGCACAGTCCTTTATCCGGGAATCCTGAGACATGCATCTCATCAGGTCTCGCGTCTGAGCTAGAAGCATCTTGTGTGTTTCGACTGAGCCATGATACATCGGTCGTCGTTTCGTTTCCGAGTCCACAGCCGGAAGCCTCGATAGACCAGCATCAATAAGGCCATCGCAGTATTCATAAAGGTCATTCCCTAGTCGTTATTGGTTAGCCAGTACTGAAGCCGTGGGGTTGATTTTGATAACCCACAGGGCCCCCGGTTGGGTTTTGTATCTTGTGAAGCTTGGCCTCTTCCAACGTCACAGTTCCAGTATCTGGTTCCACAATGTGGTCCAATACAGAATTCTCCGTCAAGCACACGTTTGTTGTCGGGGCTTACGGGACTGTGTAAAGAATACAGACCCCCAAAGCACGGAAACTGTAGGTTAACTACTTCTTTAAGCTTCCGGTAGATTGCGTCTATACACTTGATACGTTTTTTATCGTCCATTTTATGCCACTTCTTGTGCAGCTGAACACCAGTTGCATGCTCCATGATGATGTATTCGCTGCCAATGGGATTATCGATGCTCGTGGCATCGTTGCTCCAGTCGAGTATCTTGGGTATAGGAACGGTAGTATTGGCTTGCACTGAAGAGCAGAGTGTACCATAAGCCAGTGAAGCGAAAGAATGATGAGAGGAACTTACGATATTCGATCGTTGCGATCTCAGAACTGGTAGTCAGCTGTGCCGGACCAGCCAGCGAAAACGGAAGTCTTGCGACCACTCGTTTGTCATTGTCCAGTTCGAAAATAAAGACCCGGTTGAAACCACCTTCCAATTTTTGACATTGCGTGATAGTACTTGCTCCTGGCGACAGAGTAAGGACTTTGCGACGGAGGGCATCAAAATCGAATTGAATGTAGCGAGAGGCTCGCTCCTCATCGTCATTGCGAAGCCAGCGCCCACTAGTGTAATTAATGTGGATCGAGATCTAAGTGCACACCACTGCGATTATCGCGGCCATGATTTGGTGGTGTCGAGTGATCGTGAGACATCGGTGTATGATACATCCGCAATTCTACCCGGCCCTTCCTCGTAGCCGTTGAGTGCGAATAGAATGCCTTATCCGCCACGCGGAATGTGTGTCTTCTAACGAGCCCTGTTGTTGTCGAAAGGAAGAAAGGGGGTAGTCGCCGGCGCGTAGCATGAGCCAATCTTAACAATTGCTGTATCATATTACTTAAGATACGAGTTGGAATGAGAAGCAGAGGGATTGGGGAAGAGGAAAAGGAACACTCTTATCCTCCGACGCCCATAGTGGTTGGAGTTTGATCTCATGCGCCTATAAGGGAAACCGATCGAAGGGGCGGATGAAGGTGACGGAGAAAGCAAGGCCGGTGGAGCATGGCTCGTCCCGTGCAGCCAATGAGACGTCGGATAACCATTCAAAGCCGGCGTGATGTATCTAGTAGTTGCAAAGGTACTTACTACTAACGTTAACGTTAACGTTAGTACTATCCTTAGGTTACTTTACTAGTAGTACTGTGAGTAGTGTCCTAATAATCCAGTAGGTTGCAGCACTGTGTTATCTTTCATTTTTGCTAACATCTTCGACCTGTATAGCTCTTACGCGAACACTCTGCCTGCTGCTATTCTCGGTCTCCAGATTCTCACTTCAATGTCTCGCGAAACATTTGTCCGACTAATCCTCCGTCCTCTTGCCAAAACACCGACGGGTCAACCTAGCAAATGGCGAGCAAAGGACTAGCCGCCCATTGCTTTGGCGGGTCAAATCCCCGTGACATAACCCATGCCCATCCGGCCTTCGCAAACCTCATCGCGGCTCTAATCTGGTCTGTGAGTTCTTGCATGAAGGCTGAAATGGACTCATGTCGACGGTCCTAACCTAGCACTGGCGGTTAACCGAGATTTCCTTTTCCCTTATCCTCAAGCTCCCCAAGCATTCTTTCGTACTCTGCCCGTTGGTCGGCCGCGGAAGTATCATACGATGCAGTCGCGAGTTTTCCATGAGTTGAGTTTTTCTTTATCCAGTCCTTGAGCGCAGGACTCTTTGCCTGTGAATTGACCTGCAAGACAACGTTCAATTTCTTTGTACTCTCGTCGTAATGACCAGCGTCAATGCGAAATTGCATCTCAGCATCCTTGTTTCTGGAAGGGGATGATTCGGCTGCCCTCCACAACTGAGCTGGTGAACTTGGACGGTGCGTTCTTGATAACTTTGGCCTTGCCAACGAAGGATCCGAGTGCTTTTGATATTGTGGCGGACGCGTTTGACAAGAGAATGGAGAGGATAGGCGACAGAAATGAACAACGCTCTTTGACGTGCAGTGTGAGGGTTCTGAAACTTAATGTTCTTTGGATGATAGAACGGTATATTGCGAGTAGCAGAACTAACACACGCCCCTTTATACAGTCAAGAATCTGCTCGGATGACCAAGCTCAGAATGTCAGAAGGCACTACTGGTAACTAGTAGGTGAGCGTGAAACGAAACACGATAGCATTTAAGGCCGATCAGCGGCTTAAACAGCGGCTAATGGGACATGACCAGTCAGTATCTCGATATCCAATCGTTCCGATAGTTACTAAGACATCAGGACCCTAGAATTACATGCAAGTTTCATTGTTATCCAGTAGATACCCCTCGAGAACCTGACATAGCCGCCTTGAATCAGCCTGATAAAAGGCTAGAGATACATGACTAGGCTGAACGGGTCAATACGCGTTTGAGGGGGTCCCAGCCTTGCTTCAATGCTTGGGAGAGTAGGCACTAGTGTGTATAGTAACTATTAAAGGGCCTATTATCAAGTGAGTTCAAGCGCATCTAGCCCACACGCCAGACTGCAACCTATATCTATTCTTAGAGATACTGCTACGTATTACAAGCGCCGGAGGAAAAGGCCTCGAGGAGCCTACCAAGCTCGGCTGCGTTGGCGCCGTGCTGCATGGCACAAGGCTGACGGCGGACCAAGATTGACATACCCCTGTAGTTGCGTATAGAAGGAGTGGAGGCGAGGCTACTGTGGTGACATGACCTACATTCGTAGACTGAGGCCGGTATAGCCCGATCCTGGCGGCTATTTCTAACTCGACCACGGGTCATCCGAGGCTGCTTTTGTCTTGAATGTGATAACTCAGGTACTAAGCTGTCTGGCTCTGCCCAGGTTAAGATGCTTATCTAGAGCGCTTGGAATCACACTCGGTGGTTGGGGTAGTGACAATCCTACCGTGATTAGGTAAAGGTATAACCCAGAGTGACCGGCCGATAGGTAGCTCCTTAGCGGGAATCATTGACAAACGGAGTAGTAAAAGCAAACTGAATACATGGCTGATAATCATGATCGCGTTCTGCATCACTCGGCGTCAGAAAACTTCGATATAAACATCTGAGTTGAATTAATTGTGTAGTACATACCCAGATCGTTTGTAGGTCTTGTGTGTCTAGCATTCGTTGGCTCCCTAGCAATAGGCAGTGGACTTTGGTGATATAAAATATAGAAGCCTCTTTTAACAATGAGTATGCGTCAAAATACTCCTTGAACCTTGTAGCCTTCTAGCCGCAGGGGTCATAGTCCACATTACTATAGTACCGGGAGATATGCGTATGCAAAGGAACCAAGGAGTAGTGAATGACAGCAGTCCAACGGTCCCGAACTCCCGGGATGACATTCCCCGCTCGATGGGAGCCTTGTTCGAGCGCCCGGTACCTAGGCAAGGCTGCTTGCTTGCTCCTTATCGGTGTCTCGCCGACAGCATTATGCACCCTGATAGGCACACTTCTCCGATCTGACTTAATGTGGTAGCCTGCCTTGGAGACACGTCAGTCTCGACTCCATCCTTCGTAGCCACCTTGCGTCCCCCCTGGGGCTGTCCCTCACTTCTTGGCTATCATCAAGACGAAACCCGACCAGTAATTCTACTATCGGTCCTTGTACCTCGGCCTACTGCATCATGACATCCATGAACCACGTTCTATCTAGATACGCCACTCGTCGAGCGAGACTAGAAGCCAGTAAAAACCCCTACGCCAAGGGCATCGCCTGGGTTGAAGGACAACTCGTTCCCCTCAGGGAGGCCCGCATCCCCCTAGTCGACCAAGGCTTTCTGCGCAGTGATTTGACCTACGATGTCATCGCCGTTTGGGACGGCCGGTTCTTTCGCCTAGACGACCACCTCTCTCGACTTGAATTGGCCTGCGTGAAGCCGCGTCTCAAGTTGCCTATATCCCGCGATGAAGTGAAGAAAACCCTGGGTAGTATGGTCGCTCAAAGCGGTATGCGGGACGCATATGTGGCTCTGATTGTGACGCGGGGACTGCAGAGCGTTCGCGGTGTCAAGCCGGAGGATCTGGTAAACAACCTGTACATGCTTGTGCAACCCTATGTCTGGGTCATGGATCCAGAGGTCCAACGGATCGGTGGAAGTGCTATTATTATGCGAACTGTTCGTCGGGTCCTTCCAGGGGCTATCGACCCTACCGTGAAGAACTTACAATGGGGTGACTTGACTCGATTTGCTCGAGGCTGCGGATCGAGGTTCGATGTACCCGTTCTTGACGGATGGAGATGGCCATCTCACGGAGGGATCCCGTTATAATATTGTTCTGATCAAGGACGGTGCGATTTATACGCCTGATCGCGGTGTGCTACATGGTGTCACCAGGACAAGTGTCATTGATGTTGCACGAGCTTGTGGGATCCAAGTTCACCTCGAGGCTCTGCCGGTCGAGTTGGCGTATCAGTGTGATGAAATTTTCATGTGCACGACAGCGGGTGGAATCATGCCCATCACAGAGTTGGATGGGAAGCCTGTGAATCGGGGGCAGATTGGTCCGGTCACGAAGAAGATCTGGGACGGGTATTGGGCTATGCATTATGACCCAGCCTACAGCTTCGCAGTCAGATATGATGATGAAGGATCAAAGGCCAAGCTGTGATTGTAGGGAAGTGACGATGGCTGTGATTCAGATGTTGCATACCCCGTAGCGTGGTGGACTATCTGGCGCCCTTCTTTTGAGGACTTGTGAGTCCCTGTCAAGTGTTGGCCCCCGAGTGTCTACCGTAGACAGTATATCCACTCCCGGGATGATTATAGCCTCCCTCGATTACCAAACATTTTCACTGCCCGGAATCTGAAGAGGTTCCCCGAGAAGCGATGACTGATGGAGACGACCAAGCCGGCTGTAGATCAGTACCGTTACTTGTCTCTGGGCTAGATAAAGCGACTCTATGCAGGGCCAATTTGAAGACGTTAGGATCAGCATGAGCATGAGAATTCTGACACCTGAATTATAGAAGACCTCACTGGAGTAGATCGATATCGACTCTTTAAATAGCCGAATGGACAAGGTTGAAGACAACGGCATCACTCTGATGGCACCCAATGAGCATGAGTCATTGACTCGATGTACTTGCTATGGCGACTCATGTGGGAGCAAGATGACTGAAACAATCAGAGCACATTCAGATGGAAGGTAATGATGATAAGCAAGCAATTCCAAAGAAGGCCTGGTGGGTTGTCCAGACTGAATCTGGTCGGGTAAGTGGAGGAAACGAATCGGTAGTGACCGGGGTAGATGACGAAGTTCGAAAGAGCTCAGGAGATATCTTTGTGTTTATCGACAACAGGGTGTTTAGCCAGCTGCTCGGTTGCGATCATGCCATCCCCGGATTAGTGCTATTTTCCTTCCAGGTTCTCCCTTCCTACTCCCTCCCAATTCCTCCTTGAGTACTTAGTTTTGTCAAGTATAAATAAGGGGAAAAGCGAAAAGTAGGTAGTAGGTAGTTCTGATGTCATGGAGATGGTTAGACATGAATGTCGACACGAATCTTACTTCCTGGCGTCTTTACCATTCCAGCATGGAAGGCTCAGAGATGACAGGTCTGACTGTTGAAAGCCTTTAGGGAGCGCTTTGGTGCCTCGCAAAATATCGAGTTTATATGGTCTCATAGTATAGAGCAGCACTATGAGAGGTACACTGTATATTATTCAACTATTACTTTCAATGTTTCTCGGCAATGAGACCGTCGGCCGGTAGCAGGATCGTTAAACCTGCTAAGTATCTGTCATCAACAAAAAATTTCGCTCTGAACCTCTCCTTGGAAGAGAATGGCGTTGGAGTTACTGTACTCTTATCTCGTTAGTTCTGACTGTCCTCTTTGCCATTGTCCGTAGACGGGCAGGATCGGTGATCAGAAGGGCATGACGGACAACCGCAGTATGGAGATATCGCAATACGATCTCGAGTCTGGTATACCACTCTGACTACGTCAGGATATAGAGATCACGAATTCGCTATTGGCTGTCTTTTCCGTTTCTGAATACTGCGCGCGTCATATTCCGGATGGCGGAGACGGAGAGAGTAGGAAGTGGAAAGAGACGGCGAGAGCAGGTGACTTCAATTATCTCATCCTCGCCTCTTTTCCGCTCCGTCAACCCATTCTGCCTCTCGACTCCTTTCCCGATCATATCATCCTATGCATGCATTAGAAATGGTTTCATTCCTTTGCCGAAGACTTCCATCGACAGGGATGAGAAAAGTCCGAAATTGCTGGCTATTCCGGCCGAAGGAAACCACGAATCAACATCGGGAAAAGACTATAAGCGAGATTTTATAGTGCGCGCTTTTTCTCTCCCTGCCAATATCCCGTGGAAGGGAAAGGGAAATGCTGGACGGTCTGTCATAAGCAAGAAAAACGTTTCCCATGACGATCGAATGCGTGAAGAGTTCAAGAATCTCTGCAAGGAGAGACATCAGTAGTTACAGTGTGTTAGTTGTCTGGTTCATACCCTTGCTGTCTTGGTGATTATCTGGTCCGCCTTTTTCTTTGCTTCTTTTTTCTGTTCCGCTTCTTCGTGGTGCCTTTTTTCTTTTTCCCTTCGCGCAAGACATACATAAGCGCGGCACTAGGACTAGTCTGCGTGGCCAAAGGCGCTGGATCGCTTGCTGACAGGGTTTCTGTCGCTTCTTAGTCTTGCCTCTGCGAAGCTCTACGCCGTTTGTTGATGAACCGGCTTAGACGCATCAGATGGAAATATTATAGAGTCATCCAGCAGGGATACTGGGCAGCTCTCCTACCCCATAGTATTGCATTTTCGACTGGCCATGCAGCTGCTGTCCATCCCCAGCCCCGATCGCACCAACCGGAAAGCGAAGCATCACCACCGCTTTTCGAGCCTGTCGCACGACGCTAAAACCGCCGATCCCTGCAAGATTCCCCAACTGCTTGAGAGGGGGTTGTCTTTCCTCGCCCCTTTAGGTCCCCCAATGTCTCCCGCCTCAACGATCCTGCATTTGCTTTAGCCATATCACACAAGCCTAGGCAGCCAGGACACGTCTGGAGCCTTCTGTCCGGTACATCGCTGTGTACCGAAATACCGAGGAGCGTGGCGAGAGACTTTGGTTGCTCAATTGATCACTCGCGCGCGGTACGGAGTAGATTATTTTCTTTCTGTTTTGGATGGGGTGATAGGTCACAAGGATATTCTGGTGCAACGTCCGTTATCGCATCATCATCCGTTTGGTCTGGTTGTTGTTGCGACCTCCACTATAGCCCCCTGCACCAATAGTGGAGAGCGGGAACATAAGGACCAGGAAAGAACCAGGAGGACCAAACCCCGGCGGGCGTTCAGCTGAGTGAGAGGTACGGAAGGACGGAGTGCGCCTCTGCCTTATCCGCGCGGTCACAAATAAAAGGCGGACAGCCGACAGGACCCTAGCATGAAATCTGACAGGCCGGCATGAAATTAGCGTTCAAGGAGCCACGGTCTAGGATCATTCGGAACCAAGACAGGTCGGAATTAAGGTGCACAAGAGTCGCCCGCGAAAGCGATGGTCTCTGAACATCGTCATCCTCCTGGTGTAAGCCACCACTCAAGTGTGTCTCTATGATCCTTACTAGCCGGAGCTACGAGTCAAATCCAGAGACCCCCCCAGTTTTAATGAGTGTCACAATAGACTTTGTTCGACCACCAACAATCTTTCCTGTTCCTGTTCGCATAAGTATCTCTCTCTGCCTGACAGCAACACGATCAGTGTTCCAGGGCCAAGCGACGATTTCCCTTCCCCGCCCTGTCAGACCAAACCATTCAGTAGCCCGCTATTTTCTGAACGACGCCGAGCAGGACGCGAGTAAACGAGATGTCTTCTGGGGATGGCGCCAGAAACAATCCACCTGAGGCTTCGGGAGCTGCCAAAGCGGGCTCTCGAAAGAAGATCCGACCCACATACTCGTGCTTAAACTGCCATAAACGCAAAGTCAAGGTATGGTTGTCTTTGAAATCAATACCCATTGTTCGCGGCGCGTGCTTTGGGGGCTAGGAGCCGTCTTAAATGCCGAGCAGGTCTCACCATCGTGGTGTCGTGCCCTCCTGACTAACGCGCGACTTGACAGTGCGACCGAGTAAAGCCGTGCGGTGCCTGCTGCCTCCGCGGTACACCGTCCGAGTGCGAATACGGCACCAGCAAGCGGGACCGCCATTACATCCAGCAGTCGGCTTTAATCGAGAACCTTCTTCGCTCCTGTGAGAATCTGAAACAGCAGCTTGCCGAAGCTCGCCAACTCGCCAACCTTCCCGCCATCAAGGATGAAGACGGATCGCTACCGAGCAGCCAGGCGCTCTACTCCATCAAGGAGTCGGACAACTCGGTTGACGATGGGGACGACTCATTGGACGAACTGGACCTTTCTTCCAAGGCCGCAGACAATCAGTCTTTGGCCTCACCCAACGCAGTAGTGCTGGAGGAGCAACGTACACGTAAAGAAAGTACGTGGTTATCATACCCTCCCCGACCTTTGCATATCCCTTTCGCTCACCAGGGTCCAGGTCGTTCCTCCTCTCCACCGTTGTTGAAAGAGAAAGTTATCCTTACTGATCCCAATCTAGCTAACGCATTAATTGAATTTTATGTTGAACGCTTGGTCACTGATTTCAGTCCCACCCAAGTCAGCGGCACCATCGCTTTACGTGAAGCTCGGTCCTTGCGAGTCTTTTCGCCGATTCTGTGCAGTGCTTTTGAAGCAGCATCTCTCACATTCGCTGGCCGGCGCGATGGAAACCGCTCAGTCGAGGTAGCTGGACACTCGCGTTACCTCCGAGTTTTGCGCTCCCTTCAACATGCTTTGTATGACCCTCAGCAGGGCAAGTCGACCGAGGTCCTTGTCGTCGTTCTCCTAGCTACTATCATAGAAGTGAGTATTGATTGTTGCTTGCGCAATCCCTCGCTAATGTTGGAATAGGCTTTCAAGCAAACGTCAAAAGACTCACTTCTCAAGCATCAGCTGGGTGGTTTGGAACTTTTACGGACTCGAACACCATATCGACATCGACATGGCATTGAGCGCTCTTTGTATGTTGACCTTCGGATGTATTGGGTAAGATAAACCTTCATCATTATTTCTAGAAACGACTCTGACAAACTGGCCAGGTCACGGCAGCCTTGGTACATCGGAAGCCTACTTTCCTTGCGGAAAAAGATTGGTTGACAGTCCCATGGCCTGGGGACGGACCGGCCAAGGACATCCTCCAACGCCTGCTGGATGTTGCAGTGCATATCCCCGGATATCTTGCCCAAGTTGATGAGTTCTCGGCGCTACTAAAAGGGGGGAACAAGCCTCCATCAGAGCTAGTCAACATGCAGAGTGCCATTTGGGAACGGGCCACCGAACTTCAAGGTCTTCTCCAAGTATGGAAGAACATGTATGCCGATACATACCCGTCAGGCGGGCTATGGGAGGAAAGTCCAAGCGAAGCAGACCCAACCGACGACTTCCCTAAATTCAGGTGTCGCAACCCCAGCACAATGCAAATAATAGTGGGACAAAACATCATGTACCCGGACCTGCTTCTAGCGACATCAATGACCTTCTACTGGGCCTTGGGCCTGATCATCTCCACCACCGACCCGGGACTAGTCAGCGTCCTCGGACTCCAGGAACGATATCAGTACGCGTGCAACATTTGCCGCAGCATGAAATACTACACCCAAAACATCCCGGGCTGTCTGATATCACGAGTTATGTTCATCCTCCGCACAGCCTTTGACAACTTCGCAGACGGCATGGTTGAGAAGGAATCGATGGCGGAAATATTCACCTATATCGGTCGGAAATTCGAGCTCCCTGTGTTTTCCAACAAATGCACATCCTCTTCGGTGAAAGGTGAAGGAAAACCATGATTTATTTGTTGGTACTTTCCCATACATCCACCTCTCCCTTCATTTCTCCCCTGATCCTATCCTTTTGAGCAGATATTCCCATTTCTGATATTGCGAGGAGGCTTTACGATTGTTATGACCATTGCTACGTGTGATTACATGATCAACACTTCTATCATTCTCATATATAGGCGTTATGGCTGGATACAAGAGCTGGATGTTAAGTTATTTGCGAGCGTGTCTTTCAAAGCAAGCAGTCGCCTAGATATTATTCAATGTTACTTATTTACTAACACTGAGAAAAAGAGGTATTCTAGTATCCACATCACTATACAAAGTTGTCTCATCCGATTCCTATGATGCAATGACAGTATATATTCTTCCTTTCTTTTCCCTTTCCTTTCTATCTTATTTTACATTGTTTGAATCTATCTTTTTTTTTTTTTTTTTTTTTTTTTTTTTAATTTTTCTGTTTAATCTTTCACTCCTTTTCAATTACGCACTAGTACTAGTACTTCATGTCAGTCAATATATAATAACAACTCCGCACAGCGATACTACTAACAACAACAACAGTTGAATTGATGAATTGAGTCTAGTAATCTGAATCAAAACACCAATGCCACGAAATGAGTGATAAAGAATAGGAAAAAAAAAAAAAAAAAAAAAAAAAAAAAAAAATCAGAAAAATAAATAAATAAAAAATAAAAAATCCCCAATTCAAACCAATGCAAAATTACTTCAT